>NC_056725.1:950555749-950645749 GCF_019279795.1 Protopterus annectens | reverse complement strand
CATGCTGCTGCAGTTATGAGGGACCAGCTAGCCATGGGGGGAGTCATGCCATCCAGCTCCCCCTTACACATGCTGAGGACCTCCTCAACAGCCTCAAGGCACCTGCCCACCAGCAAAGCCAATACCCACCTGATAGCATTGTAGAGGTGGGTGCTACCCACACAATGGACAAGGAGCGTGCAGGTAATACGGGCACATCAGTAGACCACTGTTGCTTATGCATCGGCATCTGTAGAGTTTAATCATGCATATGTGAGATAAAATGGTTTACCTTCAAAATGTTGAATGCTAAATGGTGGAAAATGAATTGGTTGAATGCACTATATTGAATGATCAAAATGTTGAAATAAAATTAGTCTAAACTCACAATGTCAAAATTATCAAACTTGCCCATTTCTTCACTGTAGTGCGATATCAGAGTTGGTATATTTAAGTAGGGGGGTGTGAGGGTGCAGGAGATGTAGCCCCCCCCCTGCAAAATAGTAGAGATGCTCTCATTACTTTTTCAATTAAATGATTTTAGACATTTTGATCATTCAATGTTTTGGGTTTAGATGTTATTTTTCAACCAAATAAACATTAGACATTATGACATTCAACATTTTGAAGGTAAACCAGATAAAATATATATCCTCTTTTGCTGCACTGCAGTAATGAACAGATGTGCATAATCTGTAGTATTGTGGGTTTGTACTGTTGATATACTGAAATGCTGCTACCACCCTGTACCAATGCCGCAGGTGTGGCTACTGACATCACATCTCCCACACAACTATGTAGGTCCCTCTGGTATACCTCTGGAGCAGCAGCCTGTAGCTGGTGAGTATGGTGTTGTTTGTTCAGGTTTGCCAATACACCGGCCATGTTATGACCATGGTATTTGACATGCACACATTTAACACACCTACCCATAATGCATGCTGTACATGTTCACTTATTGTTGCTGTAAACTGCACTGCATCACAGTGGTCAACATGGTGGCATATATGAAGGGTATATAAGAGTCCTGCAATATAACTAGCAACCTGTCATTGCAAGATGTGTGCAGAGAGATGAACATAATGGTGGGACAAATGGCCTACAGTAGGAACATGTCTGAAACATCACCCTTATACAGTGCTACAACAGTGTATATACCACTATTGCAATAGCAATTGTTACAGATCTACACAATGGCATATCACAATACCACATTTCACAACCCTTACAACCTGTAATGTGGTCCTAACATGAGCAATGAATGTGTAATATGGAATCCTATGTTATGACAGCAAATATGGGAAATACATATACAAACACTGGAAGCATATGTGTGCACACACTCCAAATAACATATTGTGGAAGCAGTTTTGAGGTACTGACAGGATTCACTCTTCATGAGTATGCACCTTCCATCAAGTACAGGTCCTCGATGTCACAGCAAGAAATGATCTCCTGTCCAAGATGTATGTCCATCACATTTGCCCACTCACCTGCAACAGAGGGAGCCATAGCTTGCACACATCTTACAAGCCATGGAATGGATCCCATACCCAACAGGTAGCATGGAGGAGTGGGACATGTAGCCTTACCTCACCATTGCATATACCATGGCAAACAGTGCAGACAGTCATGCATGTGACGAGGAAGTATGGGACAACATTAATGTAGAAAATAATCAGATGGCTATCCAAGACAGATGATGACACATGTTGCAAACTGGTCATGGATGCTGCCTAGAAACATGCCACAACACTGAAGGAGTTTCAGGAATGTATATCAAGTACTGGCTGTGCAGTACCTGTGTCGACAATTGACTGGACTCTGCAAAGTGTGGCCTATGGGTTAGGGTATTCAGATGGGACAGTTGTTCCACAGGAAACATCAGCCAGGGCTCTCCACAGGTAGCATATGCATAACATCAAAAGTCCCCCAAAGGCATTTGTTGCAATGTGTAATGGTGTACCAAGACCAAGTTCAAAACCTACAGACAGTATCAATTAAGATACATGTGCTGCACAAGCAACACTTCACTCCACTTCAGGCCCACCATCCCCATCTGTACCTTGCTGGTGCCAGTGTACACCTGTATGTTTCCCGTTGATTAGCAAGGACTAGGCCGGTACACATGGTGTTCTGAATTTGGGACACTGCAAAATGACACTCATGTGGCCCATAGTTGTCAAGCATATGCAAAAAGGCCGAGGATGGGGAGGGGTGTCATCCTGAAACACAAAAGTGAACTGAAGCAGACATCCAAAGCTTGCTAAGAATGGCTGTATCTGCACACAGTCAAGGTCATAAATTGTGGTAGACATAACCCTGACTCCACAGCAATAGTGATGGCACTGTGTGATCTCCAAGGGCTGTGCACATGAGTTGACCTTGCAATCTTGCAGAGCTGGGGGACATTTTTAGGGCAGAGTGACCAAATACTGGCAAGTGCAGATGGGCCTTGCTAGTTTACCCCTTCCAGGAATAGTGACTGCTGTAGTACACTTAACAGTTGATGCAACAAACCATCATGTTAAGGGTGTGCACACTTATGCATCCACATATTGTATGCATCACAATCAGTATCTGCACAACTAACACATTTGTTTGATACTGCATTTGACTGCACAGGTCATTTGTCACATATCAGGTTTATGTAATGTTAACATATGCAGTATTGTGGTCCCATGGCATATCAGGGAGGAAGGTGTCATGTCAATAAGGGTGTGTAAACTCCTCATAGCCACAGTAAGCTTTGAAGGTTGTCAGTGTAATTGTATTTTACTGCTCATACATGCACCACTGATGATGATATCTGCAAATTAGACAGCAGGCATTCACTATTAACATCTGTCTACATATCATCCCAGGTATGTGTTGGACAAACATATAGGGGCTGTGAGCACAGAGCAAACATAACTGACATACATATGCACACTCAGCAATGGCATGTACACCTGTGAGGTATGGTGGACAGTACATGCCAGTGTGCTGAATAGGTGGACAACAATACTGTGTACATGGGTGCAATGTGTTCCAGGGGAAGGGGCATCACCTACTAACACAACTCATGCATCACAGAGATGCATAATGTTGGTAACAGGGATTGACTATAACTGCAGTGCATGTTGTTGAGTGCCATATGTCATGCATGTTGACAAATGGGTAATGAGAGGTCTGTGTGTAGTATCTTTGTGCAACCTCACCCGTAACTGTGTGTGTGTGTGTGTGTGTGTGTGTGTGTGTGTGTGTGTGTGTGTGTGTGTGTGTGTGTGTGTGTGTGTGTGTGTGTATGTGTGTGTGTACAGTTAAGCAATGATGTACAGGTCTTAAAGTGCATTTCTTTTTTTCCCCTCACAGGTGGCGAGGTGGGTCAGGGTGCCTCCTGCAGGCAAACTGATGTTAGTGTCCATACAGACTCTAACAATGATGATAGGTGTGGTGAGGCACAGGCAGGGTTGTCAGGGGCTGAAGCTGTATCATTGTTTGACATCCCACTGTTATCCACCCCAATCCCGCACACAGTCACGTTGCCTATACATATCCCATCACCAGTGGCCATAGATGAGGGACAGTTAGCGAGTGGTGGCATGGAACAGGACAGTGTGGTGATTATGGCAAGTGTGCCTGAATACAGCAGCCGTAGGTGGATGCTTGCCGAGGTACCACATAGGCAGATATACAGGGGTGCTCGTAGGAGGGCTGCTGGTCATCATGGCCCTGGCAGAAGTGCCACAGCTGGTGTCACCTGACACATGTTTCAGGCCATCATGGAGGCGCAGGCATGTATGGAATGTTATACCAGACAGGGTCTGAGGCTCCAGAGGACTACTCGTTCTGCTGTTATTGACAACATCCATGATCTTGCAGGTGCCCACCATTATTTTGCAGAGGTCCTGGATAGACGGTTGGGTGAGATGGTGGGAATCCTCGACCGTGCAATGTCTGTGCTTGAGCCTATGGTGGGAGTAGTGTGATGGCCACATGGACGTAGGTCAGCAACACCAACAGGTGGAGGTCAACGTGGACATGCAACAAGTCAGATCCACTCCTGTAGTGGCAGTACCAGCACCAGTACTGTAGGGGGGGAGCTGTCCACACCACAACATAGCAGGCCATGTGCATGTGGCCCTGGCTGGTCCCAAGAGGGACCCAGATCTAGCAGACATATGTCATCATCAGGGGAGAGTACCATATCTTGGCTTGTACCTGATAGTACCCATGGAACATCTGGCAGGCACAGTTCTCATGTCCGTGGCTGGAGATGGTGAACTGCACTCCCTGCCAGGTACGGTTTGCAGCTGTCCAACAAACCCCTGTATAGGGCAGCCACATGGCAGAACTGTGTGCATGCATACACACACACACACACACACACACACACACACACACACACACACACACACACACACACACACACACACACACATCACCAACACAGCTAGGGCAACCCCATACCTACACATACCACATCTGCACAGCCCGATTAATAATGAAACCCCCTAACACACACACATGATATCAAGCAAATGGCTCAACCTATGTCTCTGGCAAACCCACAACACACCCTGTGCATGTGATGATACCTGTCCCACATACCTGTCATCCATAACATTGATGCACGGACAGGTTAATATGGTTCTGATGCACAGGGTGACTGTACTAAGATGTACCAATGTAATGCTGTGTAACATGTTTTCAGCACAAAAGTTTAATGCTTACATGTCAGGATGTGTAGTTGTCCAGCCATGATGCATTATAGCTGTTATTAACACTGAGTGATTGTGGTCTCCATAATGTATTCCGTTTGTGCTGTAGGTGTCTTATGTATCAGCAGGATGTTGGTATACTGCTGTTTCCTACAAGGGGTATGGCACTGTGGTGACACCTTGACTGTGCAATATCCTGGATGCAGCTGAACACAAGTCACAGGTCTGTATAACAGTTACTGCATGTTCTTAGAAAAAACGGCAGCAAGTAAATGCATGCGAATCTCCAAAACTGACAGACCCCATTACAAACCAGGCACAGTCCAGAAGTAATCCAAAGAAAAATCAAGTATTCCTTTCACAAACCAGGCAAAGTCCAGAAGTAATCCAAAGTAAAACCAAGTATTCCAGCTATAAAATGCTCCACTGTTGTAGTTGTTGGTTTGGTATATATATATATATATATATATATATATATATATATATATATATATATATATATATTTATATGGTTCCCTATCAGAAGCCTGAAACACTATAAGCCTGAAAATCAAAATCCTGAAAACTATAGACTGAAAGTTTAAAATCCTGAAAGCCCAAAATCCTGAAACTCAAAATCCTGAAAACACAAATAATGCTAATATGTCACTATAAAGACACTAATATCTACCAACTGACCCTGACCCTAACCCTAACCCTAAGGTCCGTCACTATCGCACACTCACCTGACCCACGCTCTAACCCTAACTCACTTAAACCGCCCCTAACCCCAATATTTGTCACTATTGCATACATGCCTAACCTGTGCCCTAATCCTAACTCACTTAAACCGCCCCTAACCCTAACATAAAACCAACCGCACACTTACCTGAACCCAACGCATGACCCAACACCACAGGGCTAACAATAGCAAAGCCACAATTACGTCAGTATGTCCATTTTGTGTTTTCAGGATTTTGAGTTTCAGGATTTTGGGCTTTCAGGATTTTGAACTTTCAGTCCATAGTTTTCAGGATTTTGATTTTCAGGCTTATAGTGTTTCAGGCTTCTGATAGGGAACCATATATATATATATATATATATATATATATGTGTGTGTGTGTGTGTGTGTATATGTGTATATTTCTCTCTCTCTCTCTCTCTCTATATATATATATATATATATATATACATATATGTACAACATATGTCCATAACATGTAGTGGAGTCATACCCCAGCACCAGTAGTCACAACCTCTTAGTGCAAGGGTATGTCATGTAAGTATTGCAGGTATAAATGTAGAATGTTGCTTCTGTAACAGGGGTTGTCTTAACAGAAATGTTGTGTGGGAAGTCACATCTGATATTGACATGTATGCCATCAGTTCCTGACAGACATAAGATCATCATAGTGCAGTACCACATAAATCACAGTAATGATCCTGTGGAATACAGCAGAGATATGACCAATAGATCTGGACAGTCTGTCACACTCTGGTCAGTCCATTGGTATACACAGAACCCCTTAGTGCAAGACGTGTGGACCAAGCCTGACAAAGTGGATGTTTCCAGCCATGTAAATGAGGATATCATATAAATACTGGAATAGATAAGCTCACACAGTTTATGCATTCACACACTCCTGTCTGTCCTGACACATAATAACCGGAGGAGCAGAGGTCACAAGCCCACATACTATCCACTAGTTAGTAACATACATCTGTACAGCATCCTACTGCTTTCTCAGAAATACACATCAGTTATGGTGGCCCGGCAACAGTACAGCTGACTAATATCTGGACATAACATCACACTGGGTAAATACAATGAACTGCTAGGCATGTCACAAAGCACTGTGCAAACTACAGGCAGACTGCCACAACACTGGCCTACATTTCTTATGGGGAATACACATGTACTTGCAAATATAGCAGGCTCTACAGGCATGTAACAGCACAGAGTAACAGACACCTGTGTGAAAGTGCATACCCACAACCAATCTGAACACAGCCACAGTCACATATGGTAAGCATACTTAATATTGCAGTATATGGACTGTGTGAACAACACGTACCACTCACACATTAACCCTACATATACTAGGCCAATACACAGTGTATTCTAATGCCTGACTGTAATATGAGACATGTGTTGGTCTGGCCCTACAAACATGTATGCCGATAGGGTATCATACAACAGAACAGCATGCAACATCAGATAGAACAGGACCAAGAACAATTACATCTACCACAATCTGTACATAGGCCAAGGTACATATTTACAATACACACTCTGTCAACAATCACCATAAGTACACAGACCTCACTACTGTAAACACTACAACAGAATATCCAGGTTTTGTTCTCAAATATAAGGCCTGCTATACATAACATGTCTGGTACTCTGATAAATCACTGGTTTGTTATCAGGTTTGATGTCAGTAAATAATGATGTACTGAACATATGCACCTCTTACTGCATGGCATATGTAAAAAGGTTGACAGAGCTGTGGCTGGAGGCACAAATAAAGGGCCAATATTGACATGTTGCTGTGATAAACCCATACATTTACTGGTGTAACAGGGTTTGTTATGACATGTGCCTTCTGAGGGATATGAAGTCAGTAACTCACATGGATGTCACCATGTACTGACTGCAATCCTCAGAGTATGCTGCTGCATTTCTAAAGATAGGAAATGTGTGAGTAACACAACACATGTACGACTCTAAACACTGGTCAGTCTGCAGATAGCCCTACAGGTGAGAGTTTCCTCAACCACATAACACTGTCATTCCAGATATTATATAATGTTGGACAGCCATATCCACACAAACCCTGTTAAACCAACATTACTTCAAATGTAGAAGAGCAATACTTACATTCTGTCCCCATGTCTGAAACATCCCCCTCCTGTTTGTTGGCCTGTCTCCACAGTCTATGTTGTAAGAGGTATATCTAACTACCCTTTGTGATGTTATTTGTCAAACACCCACATGAAGTCCTGCTCACAGTGAAGGAAAAGGGCCAACACCCACATGAAGTGCTTAGTTATAGGAGTGTGTTTCCATGCAATTGGCTAAAGGAATGATACCACAGCTGTTCCACATGCAGTTAGCTAGTGGGGGACTGCAATTCATGCACAGGCCATCAGCTGATCATGAGCATCACTTACAAAACTCAAGCTGCTGCCTAAGCAAAGGAGGTGTACTTTTCCACATCCACCAGAGAAGGAGTGAGAGAGACAGACAGAGACAAAGTAAGAAAGGGAAGGAGTAGGAGAGTAAGAGCCAAGCTGTTTGTGTATGATCCATGGGTGGAGAGTGGTATCTTGGCATTATGACAGTTGCCTATATTGTGTACTAATCCATACTGTCACATGGTAATTGCACATGGCTATACATATTTATGGCTGAGGATTGTCGACAACAATCTCTACAATGTTTGGAAAATGTTGGCCTTGTAATGTTGATAATGGGACATATAGTTCCTCAATATAATGATGTGGCAAAACCCACACTGCAATGGACCCTGACACAATCACCCACACAGGACACTGATAACACACACACACTTACCTGTACTGAGTTTCAAACCCCTATCTGACTATGGATTGCTATTACATTGTTACACAGTTATTGCATGCACCACAGAGCTTACATGTTGGAGAGCTGTCCGAAGGTCTCTTTGAAGGTGAGTGACACAGCAACAGTGATAAAGGAGGGATAAGGGAAGTGTAGTACATGTGTCTGTCCACAAAAGCAGGTGTCAAAGAAGACACAACCCCGATCTCTCTCAGGGAATCACATATATTATCACAGTTGGCAGGGTCAGGATTAGAACTCCTACTTAACTAGTTTGCTACACTACAGTATTACGCAGTTTTCACATGTGCCACAGAGCTCATCAAGCTGACATATGGCCAAAGGGTTATTTCAAGGTGACTGACATCAGTAGGCGTGCTACAGTAGGGCAATGGGAGGTGTCGTGAGTGTGAATGGCTTCAAAATCATTAATCTACACACACACACACACACACACACACACACACACACACACACACACACACACACACACACACACACACACACACTTGCCAGTACTGACATGCATGGGTACATTGCTTCACAGGTGTGTAGTAGTTGACTGTGCCAGAAGGCTGTAAAAGGCTAGGCAAAGAAAATACCTTGACATCAGGCCAGATAACAATGGTCTCCAGTGTGGCTCAGGGATGTAGTCCCTGGATTGGCCCACAAAGGTGGGTATTGTATTCACCATCCACTCATCTGGGTTACTATTGTGGGTGGCCAGTGCTGTGCAATGCTTGCCATGTATGTGATCTATATTCCATAACATGGATACTGTCTGGGTTGTGCACATATCCCACATGCATGTTCTGTGATCTGTGGAAGTGTACTTGCAGTCTATGGGGCATGTTGTGTGGACAGATTGTTATCATCTGATGTGACATTCCTGACCTCATGTGGTGAGACCTGGCTATGGAACTGAGGTCATGCCTGAGCCTACATTGACAGCATGATACAGGTATTCAGTGGAGTTAGTGGCATCTGTCTATACAGGGAATGTGTATAAGGCATGGTATTCCCTTTGTGGGTTGCATTTACAGACTCTACAGTTGTTGCAGGAGTCCAGTGGGGAACATAGCAAAGGACCACTGTAAGTATTTATTTGCCTATTGTAGGGATGTCCTACTTTCTGGATACCACACACTCAGTCAGGAGATGTTACACATCACAGTATATTCTGATGTCAGTGGCAGTGTTGTGGTCAACAGGCATGTAGTCCACTACAATTACACTGTGGTTGCTATCTGTGGGCAATATGCAGGGAACTACCAATATAGTGGTTGTCGCTTAGCCACATGTGTTTGTGTATGAGACATGGGTGGAGAGTGTTCTCTGAGTAATACAAGGGTTGCCTATATTGTGCACTGATCCATAATGTTACATGTAGGGCTATGCATTGTCTACAACAGCCTCTCTGCTGTTTGACATCTGTTGTCCTTGTAAGGTGGACATTGTGACATATAGTAGGCCCTCAATATAATAATTAAGTAAAACCCATCCTACAATGCATCCTGTCATTATACAATCACAGCAAAATCCACACAGGATACTGATGACAGACACACACTTGCCAGTACTGAGATTCAAACCCCTAGCTAGCTATGTATTGCTACTACAGTGTGCCACATTGATCACACTTGCCACAGAGCTTATTGTATGGATGTTGTCCCAAGGTACTAAGGTGAGGAACATCACCAACCCTTGTAAATAATGGCATTGGGTGATTTAGTGGGTGAGAGATCCCAAAACTTATTTTACCCTAATCACACATTCACATTTGCCAGGGTTGAGGTTCAAACCTCTATCTAACAACCTTTACAGACCATTATGTTACACATTTACCACATGCATCATTGACCTGACATGGTTTAGGTTTTGCAACAGATACTTGTAAGGTGGTTGATATCTGCAGGACTGCTAAAGTCAGGCTCTGAGATGTGTACTGGCTGTAAATGGGGACAAAATCTCTGAGGTACACACATAAACATTTGCCACAGATGAGATTCAAACCCATAGCTGTGCAGTTACTGCTACTATATTGTTTCACATTTATGGCATGCACCACAGAGCTTGTAGGGCTACCTCTTATCCAAAGGTATATTTCAAGGTAGATGATATCAGCAGGCTTGCTAAAGTAGGGCAATGGGAGGTATAGTGACTGTGAATGGCCTCAAAAGCATTACTCTGTACAGACACCTACACACACTTTCACAGTTGCCATGTCTGGGATTAGAACTCCTACCTAACTAGTACATCACACAATAGCATTATGCAGTTATTGCACACACCACAAAGCTTATGTGGCTGAATCTTGTCTAATGAGGTATTTCAAGGTTACTGACATTAGCAGGCTTGCTAAAGTGGGGCAATGGAAGGTGTTGTGACTGTGAATGGCCTCAAAGACATTACTCTCTACACACATGCACACACACACAGTTTCACAGTTGCCATGTCTGGGATTAGGACTCCTACATAACTAGTATATCACACTATAGCATTATTCAGATATTTTATGTGCCACGGAGATTACAGGAGTGAATCTTGTCCAAGGAGGTATTTCAAGGTGACTGACATCAGCAGGCTTGCTAAAGTAGGGCAATGGGAGGTGTAGTGACTGTGAATGGCCTCAAAAGCATTACTTGCTACACACATGCATGCACACACACACACACACACACACACACACACACACACACACACACACACACACACACACACACACACACACACACACACACAGTTGCCATGTCTGGGATTAGGACTCTAACTTAACTAGTACATCACATTATAGCATTACTCAGTTATTGCATGTGCCACAGAGCTTACAAGGCTGAATTTAATCTAAGGAGGTATTTCAAGTTGTCTGACATCAGCAGACTTGTAAAATTAGGGCAATGGGAGGTGTAGTGACTGTGAATAGCCTCAAAAGCATTACTCCCTACACACACACAGTTGCCATGTGTGGGATTAGAACTCCTACCTAATTAGTATGTTTCACTATAGCATTATGCAATTATCGCACATGCCATGGAGCTTAAAAGGCTAGCCCTTATCCAAAGGTGTATTTCAAGGTGAATGACATCAGCAGGCTTGCTAAACTAGGGCAATGGGGAGTGCAATGTGTGTGAACTGATCATAAACCATTAGTCTGGAAACACACACAACACTCAGTCACACACAGCTTTACATTTGACAGGACTGTGTATAGGACTGCTAAATGAATAATGACTTGTACTGTCATGTTACACCGTTATCACAAGCACCACAGGCACTATAGTGCTGAGGTCTACCAGAAGAAAATGTCTACAGTGATAGACATCTGCACATCATGTGATATTGGCCAATTGGATGTGTGGTGGGTGGGACAGGCCTCATGATGGGAAGCTCTTTGTCACTGTCTGTCTCTCTCTTCCCCACATCTCTGTTTGTGTATGTCTGACCTATTATAGTGTATTGTCCTTGGATATATGTGTGTTTTCCTATCCGATGTGTGTGCAAAGCATGACTGGTGTGCAATGTGGTGTGTGTGCACATAAATCTGTGACTGACATATATGTATAGCCTGCTGTTGTTGTCAGACATGGGCTTCATTTAAGTGTGGGAGCTTGCCCGGTATGACACTTCTGTATTTTGTTGTCAGACATAGGCTTCTTTTCTCTAAGTGTGGGAGCATGCCCAGTATGACCTTCTGTATTGAATGTGTGAATCCATTCCAGATAGGTTGTACTCCAGTGCAGGAATTTGTGTTCTACACCTACAGCTAGAAACCTGTTTCTGCAGGATATCTGTAGATAGGTTGATAATATGGATTCACAATGGGCAAAGGATAGTAGGATACTGTAACTAATTGTGTCTGTGCTGCTTGTGCTACATGGTTTTGGTGTTAGCAGACATATTCAGATGTATGTACTGTTTTACACTGTGATGTATTATGTCATCATCTACTGACAGATATACTTATTTGCTCACAGTAATTTCCTGGGGAATACAAGATGAATGAAGCTGTGTCCAGTATTGTGGTCTACAGCCTACATATTCTTGCACACTCATGCCATTCTGGAGGGGGAGCTGCAGACACTTGCTGATGGGTCTGTGTAAATGGTCCAGCACCTTGGGTACTGTGGTGGCTGAGGATCCCCTGCTTGTACATCTATCAACATGACAGAATGGCCATATCCTGCTTTGGCCACACCTCTCAGCTGTACAGATTCACACAGGTTACCCAGAGGCAGGGCTCATATATCTGGTCAGTTTCCTTTCACATTGTTGTTTATGAGCAGGTTGTAGCCACCCATTCCTGGATTTGCTGGCAGGGATAGTACGGGCACACATCAGAGTTTCAGACTTTACACACTCCATGGCATCCATCCTTCTACCCCATCCCCTGTTATTCTGTCCATTTCCTAACATTATGCAAGCGATGTCTGATAAGTATCCCTATAGTTATCACTTCATCCCAGCGGTATTTAGGGGTTGGTCCACAGTTCATGCAGTAGGACATGGTCAGCATGCTACCGAGATTTGTCAACATGGCCTTGCATTCGTGTTATGTCGTTATTTGGAACTGCATGAGATAACATACATTGGCAGTATGGGTGAGACACAGGCCTTTGACAGAGGACTGTAGGGCATTTGGTAGTGATGCATGCCATCTGTAGCAGGCCAGTGCATTCTGTCACTCCTACAGTCCCAGGCTGCAAGCTACTGGATTCCCAAGGGGTGACAGGGTAGGTGTGCAAGGTGATAATGGCAATAGTGTCTGTCCTTATTAATCCATTGGTGTGGATGCTGGCAGGGTGCTGCTTACAGCTAGGGATACACCTGCATGGGACACCTCTTCAGCATGCTGCATTCTGTTGGTATTCCCATACAGAAGTGGGGGTCATACTGAACTCATTCCCAACAGCAGGGCTATGACCTGTGATGAACCTGTGGCTGATGGTGGGGTGAGCTGAGTGCATGTGTGAAATGAAAGCTACTTGCAGCTGACTCACAAATATATGTGGGATATTCCCCTTATGCTGCCTTGCGCGGGGACATCATTGGTTTCTCAGTACTTCATACCTGTGCATTTTGAGGTCTGCCAGTGCTTGGCCAGACTACATTAGTATTCCATACTACACAGCCAACTAATGTGCTGCTAACCTGTATGCACAATTCCAAAGGTGTGTCCATTTGACAGTTACATTTTATATACTCTGTCTAGGGTACTTCCACCTGTGTACTGTGTGTATGCCTGGGCCCACAACCATGCCATATCCATCTTTCAGATGGTGACAGATATTACTTCCAAACAATTAGTATGGATTACTGCTGGATTGGGTCTTGCTGGGATGCATTGTGCTTGGCACTGCAGTTGTCAGAACTTGGCCCTGTCATCAACAGTACTGGCCATAGGACACAACCCTCCATGCCTACATGTTGACCACTTCCACACAATATACAACACACAACATTCTAACACACAGAGCCCTGCATATTGTACACATGCAATAATCTATCCTGCTAATGTGGCCAGCTCAGATAATCTGTGCTCCACTGTTATTATACCCACACATACATGTTACTACATTTCTATGTAGGATTGTGGGGAGGGGCACACCTGACAACTGTAAACATTTGCTATGACTGTACTAGTATTTCAGGTACTCTGTTGGCTTCCATTTCATTCTGTATTCTGACCTATCATGCAGACTAGAGGCATATCAATGGAGTATAGATCTTAGGTTTTATTGACCTGCATTTCAGTTTCAGACTTCTTACCCTTCAGAACTAACATCCAACTGCCTGACCTGTTGTAGTCTGTCTGTGTAGGTCTGGAGGAGGGCTCTTCTCCATTGCCATCAATCTGAGGCCTTAGCACAGTCTTTCTTTGTGGTCATCAACACTTGTCCTGCTGGAGGAGACTGTTGTTGGGTACGTGAGCCTCACTGACATGCATGTGTGTGTCCCATGGGCACACATTTGGCCCACCACATGTCCTGCAGTGGGATTTGTCACCTTGTCTAGTACTGCCTACTATGTTGACACCAGTATTTGTTATGGATTTCATGCTGCCTATATAGGTGTCTACTATCTGCTGCCATCCCATTCAGCCACCCGATTTCCTTGCATGCTCACATCTGTACCATAGATATAAGTAGCAGAACATACTACTCCATTCAGCAATTGATAGGGAGAGCGACTTACCTTGTGGCTGTGCCAGTATTAAGGATGGTGCTGGAGAGCTGCCTATGTCTGATGCACATAGTACAGTCCCTATACATGGTTAAGCACAGGTAGTGTCATGTTTGACATCCCTTTTACTGTATGTGCTAGTCAGAGAGAGGTGTCATTCCCTGGGTTCCTTCCATGTCAGTGCATGTGCTATGCGTTGCCTCTTTGCCAAAGCCTAGGCATACTGGGCACACCTCCTTCTGCCTACAGGGGCAGGCTCAAGGTGATCCTCTTCCGAGTCAGTCTGTGCCTGTGCTGTCCTTGTGAATGGTGGTGGGCTGTGTGGCCCTGCTCCGTGCTGTTCCTGCTGCAGCTGTTTCCACAGAATCATATTGCATAGCATGGCACATACAATGAAAATTTGGGTACATGTAGTTGGAGAGTACTGCAAGGCTCCACCGGATATGTTCAGGCACTGGAACTGTGACTTGAGCATCCCAAACACACGCTCTATTATGATTCTAGTTTGTGTGTGTGCCTTATTATGGAATTCATGTTCAGGTGTGTGTGCATTTCTGATGGGTGTCATCAGCCATGGCTCCAGTGCATAACCAGCATCCCCCACTAGGTGGCCATATGGGATGTCCCCATTGGCAAATCTCTGGTACAGCTGCATCATATGCCAGATGTGGGAGTTGTGATAGCTTCCAGGGCTGCCAGCACACACATTCATTATAATGCCCTGGGCATTGCAGATGACTTGGCAGTTGATGGAGGGGAAGCCCCTGCGGTTTATGTAGACCCTACTCTGCTCACTGGGTGGTGCTTTGATGTGCATGTGCGTGCAGGCTGTAGCACCCACTACCTCATGGTATTCTGCTATTTGGTGGAAGAGATGCATATTGCTGGTCAACGCCTCACAGGTGTTGTGGAAATATATGTGCTCACCGGCATGTGCTGCCATGGCATCCAGGAACTGGTGGAGTACCCTGGATGCTGATGCCTGTGAGATCCCCATGATATCCCCAGTTGGCCTTTGGAAGGTACCTGTGGCTAGTATTCTTAAGCCTACACATACCTTGGTATCCACTGGGATGGGTTCTCTCTGTTGGTTTTGTGTGTGAAGCATGGCTGGCACAGCTCATCAATTTTCTGTAGGAGGTCCCTGTCCACCCTATAGCGCTCCACTATCTCCAGCTCATGTAGCCCCTGGTAAGTTACCCTGGTAAGTTATCTTCTGCTTCTCCTCACTGTGGGTTGCTCATCAGCATTCTCATCCTCACCACCCTCAGCCTCTTCCACATATTGATTTATGAGAGTAACAGCAGCCCCTATCCTTTTGTTGGTTTTGTTAGGTAAAATTTCCCCATTTGTATACACCGGTGGTGTAGAGTCTGTGGTAAAAACCAGACTGAAAGGTGTTTGCATAGTTTATAGTAGTGTGGTGGGCTGGGCTGCTGCCTGTGTAATTGGCTGATTTTGATACATTTCACCTGCCAGCTGTGCTAGTACTCCTTGATTACCTTCCCACTGTTGTTTTCCCTTCCCATTGCCTTCCTGTTTAAGCCCCGAGGCTATTTTATTTATTTCCATTTTGTAACTGGGATAGTCAAAATATAAAATGGCCCATGATAACATTTAGAGCCACCTTTCATTTTAGTTCACACATATTTAAAATCTTGAGCTTAGGATATTAATCCCCTCTCAGGAGAATGCTACCCTTAAGATAGAAGCCTTATACATTTAGGAGTACTCAGGAGAACAACATTACACTTTCATCCACCTTAGGTTCAAAACAGGTGAAAAAACTCAGAATGAGCAGCCTGGCTACCTGGAACCACTTGCTCTTAGAAATCAAACATTGCAGCACATCAAAAAGTAGTTGTGAAATTCTCATCTTTGATGCCATGTGCAAATGTTGTAGAGCTAATGGCTAGAGTCACTGAAGTGTGCTGTAACATACTAAATAATGCTAAACCTGAACAAACTGTAAAATATTGTACATTATAGTCCATGCAAATGTACATTTCCCATGTGATCAAAGTATCAGTGACTCAACAGGTGGCACACTTGCCACAAGTCTGTGGGTGTTATTCCCACTCCAGATGGTTGGACTACTGACTGCTTCGCAGCATTTTGAAGAGAGGGGGATGCACTCCTGAATGTATCACCCTTTGGCTGAAATGTTAAAGTGAGGTTCTATCTGCTTGTATAGTGGCTTTATCAATTTATTTACAAATTATACATTCAAGTAAATGAAAAATGACAGTAAATCACTTATATATAGAACAAGAAGTGCTTGCTTTCCATTCAAGGATAAAAGGATTGATTATAATTCACCCTCCCCACCCTTTAATCCATACCATGTTTTTTTTTTCATTACAGCATTATAGTCCCTGTTCTCATGACCTTCTACAGGGGCACAATTGAGAGCATTCTGTCAAACAGTTTTACAGGTTGGTATGGCAACTGTTCCGCCACAGACCACAAGTCCTGCCAAAGAGTGGTGAAAGCAGCAGAAAAGACTTCCAGGACCACTCCACCATCCATTCAAGACTTGCGCCAGTCTTGTTGTCTCAAAAGAGCCAGGAAAATAGTCATGGACTGCACTAACTCTACATATGGACTATTACTACACTTAACATCTGAGAGGTGTTATCATAACATACATTGCAAAACAGCCAGACTTGCAGAAGCTTCTATCCCCTGGCCATCAGGCTACTGAACTCCAGTAGCAACTTATATCTCACTTGACAACAGAGACAGTAAGTAATATGATCAGTGAGAAGTATATTTGTGTGCAATAACCTTAAAATGTCTTAAATACACTGTGCAAGTAATCTAACAGAATATAATCTTATTTCTGTGCTATATCCGCTGATGCTAAAACAGCATCCTGTACAATAAGTAACAGCTGTGTAATTCTGTGCAATAAATACCGTGTCTCTTTAGCAAATGTCTGCTTATATGTAAAACAGTAAATTTTATGTAGTAGGAATGTTTAAATGTAGCAATGTGATTTGTTGCATATGTTAGCTATTTGCATAGCTGTTGTGGAGTCTGAATGACAATAAAGTTTACTTTGAACATTTCAGATCTCATATACACACTTCTTTACATCTCATTTCCCACATAAATTGGTGGTAGGTGCTAGAACAGTACAAGTATTTTACTACAGTTTTAGTTAAAATGTATTGACACAATAATACAACATTAAAAATACAGTAGGTTGATAATATTGACTTTTCAGAGATAAACTTCAGTATTCATACAAATCAGAACAGAGTTATGAGTAAAAAGAAACATAACAGTAAAATTGATAAACATTAAGTTTCATTTTCCCAAAAAGATCAACAATGTAGAAGAATGCTTGATAGTCAGTGTGTATAGCAGTAGTATTAGTAGTGATAGTAACAGGAGTACTATTAGTAGAGGTAGGCAGAGGAGTATTATTATTATTAGTAGGAGTAGTAGTATTAGCAGTGGTAGGAGTAGTAGTATTAGTAGTGGTAGGATGACTTGTAGTAGTATTAGTAGTGGTAGGAGAAGGAGGAGCATTAGTATTATTAGGAGCAGTAGTATTAGTAGGAATAGGAGTAGTATCAGCGGTGGTAAGAGTAGTAGTATTAGTAGTGGTAGAAGAAGTAGTATTAGCAATGGTAGGAAAAGGAGGAGTAGTATTAGTAGTAATAGCAGGAAGAATAGTATTAGTAGTGGTAGGAGGAAGAGTAGTATTAGTAGTGGTAGGAGCAGTAGTATTATTAGTGGTAGGACGAGGAGGTGGAGAAGTATTATTAGAGATAGGAGGAGTAGTTGTATTAGAGTGTGAGTGAATGGAAAGTGAAATGGCAACAATGTTAAGGAATTTGTAGTATAATAGGTAAGAGGAGATGAAAGAATCTCGGAATGGAATAGGAAAAAAAGTTGTTTGTTAGTTTAGAGTGGGTGGTAGTTGAAAGGAGGTTGGGGTTAGTAAGTAAAGAAATAAGAAGAGTAGGAACAGTGAAAAAGGTTAAGAAGGGGGTATGAAGTTAAAAAGACTTATAGAGTAAGTCAGAGTTATGGTTGATACAGTTAGATGGAATATTGGATGCAATTGCATACCCATTTTGTGGATCAATAACCTTTTAGCTGTTCAAGGAAAATATTTTGTTTGGATTCATTCCTGTTGTACTGCGGGATTGCATTCCATTGATTTGCAACATTGAAGCTGTATAAGGAGTCACCTTGATGGCTATTTTGTTAAGCTCTTTTTCAGAGATTTTGTGTTTTTGATTTTAGTTTCCTGGAGGGTTTACAGTGTTGTACTAAGGAGGCAGCGGGAATATATTTGGCTTGTATAGGATATTGTGAGTAGTTTTTAGTTGCATAAGTGTTAAACACTACTACAGGTCTAGCTAATTTAGTTGATTATTGGCTGTATATTGGTGGTTGCGTTTGAGACATTGGTAGTAAAGTTTGTGTAGGTAGGATTTGGGAAAGTATGGTTGTGTAAGTAAACTCACCATAACTGTTGATATTTGAATGATCACTGCTGCAGCAGCCTTAGCCATATGGGTTTGATCCTGCCAATAATATAATAGCCAGCAAGCTTCCAAAGCTTCAAAGCACTTTGCATGTACTCAAACCATTAGGCAGCTTGAGCTGAGCTACCCAAAACGACATGTTTGAGCTTCAAGCCCTTCAGAGCATTCCTGTCACTGAAAAGCGCAAGCCTCTACAAACTTCTGAAAATCAATGGTAGGCTTGTGCTGCTCCATTGCTGGGCAGATAAGTTCCCTTTGGGGAAAAACCTTCCACATTTAAGAATGTATTGTTTAAATGTATTTTTCTGATTACTAGAGTTATTTTTCTTCTAGGTGTTTATGTTTTAATGGAGTATCTCAAGGCGTACCTATGCTTTTAAGCATGAGGGCACTTTTTTCATGAACATTATTGATTAAGATACAAGAAGAGAATATGAGGATATAACAGATGATTCTGAAAACATGTCAAATTCATTAAAAAGATCTAAGTGCAGAGATGATAAATGTCTATTTAATTTACTGCCAGCTACACTAAGCAAGGCAGTGTTAACTCTATGGTCATCCTTCAATCCACACTCCATGATCACTCATAGGGTTATAGGTAAGCACTCAGCTAGCTGCCCTTGTGGGCCATTTTAAGCCTAGCCAATTTCTCTTTTTTAGCTTGAAATAACCTGTCCCGTTTTGTTATAGAGTGTCCTTTTCCATTCACAAGTCAATAATTATATATTACCATTAATGAGAATAACTGGGATCACACCATATATAATTTGAAGGGACCCATGCATGGGATAAAGTATTAAGGAGCTGCGTCTGTCCATTAGCAGTACAGGGGCAGAACTGGGATAAATTTTCTGTTTACCATCCACAAATCTAAGTTGTGCTTGAAAATAGACAGGAATGAACTTTGTTTTATGTGGATGAGAAGTCTGTTCCACAACAGTGGTACCCTCTGCATAATATACCTGTCCCTAAAACTGTTCTGCAGATGTTGCAGAAGAGGTTTAGATCCCTGAATTGAGTATTTCTGATGCCATTTGACTTGCTGATGTGCAGTAAATCCATCAGTAATAATATAGATGATACTGGCCTAGCACTCAAATGTGGGGTCATTTACTGCACTGTTCTAACTTGTTGATACTTGTGAACCTCTGCTTTCCTTAAAAAAAACAAACAAAAAAAAAAATCTTGCTTTTTTCCCACTTTTCTGAGATTTAAAAAAGTTCAGTTACAGATTTGCTGTACTGAACTGTTTGTAAGTTTCTTGGAGGCCACTGTTTGCTTGGGCTAAAGGGAAGTCTCTGTGTTCATCAGTGGCAGTGATAAACATTGAGCAGCCTGCCTGCCCCTGTGGGAGTGGCTACTGCCTTGAAACTGTAGTTTTATTGGCCATTTTGGGTCAATTCCAAACTCCTTGATCTCCCTCTCTTAAAACCCTCTTTTCCGTGGTTTTGCGCGTTTTTGCACATAGCGCAACATCGGGCAGCGCCGCCTAATTGGGTTTAAACTATTCCTGGCTCCACAAAGTCTGCTCTTCACTTTTTCCCTTAGAACTGCTCTATCTCTCAAAGTAAACACCATATTCTCATTCTAAGGCCCCTCACGGGTCCAAATAAGTAATCTTACAAGTTAGCACTAATAAACCATATGCACTACTTACTTTTATACTCTCTACGATTACCTTGTCCCCTATTGGTCCGTTTTAATTCAGTTCCCTATATTACTCTAGCATGTCCAAAGGTCAGTCAATGGTTTCCTCTCCAGTCCAGCTGGTGAATCTGGGAATTTTGAGGCAATGTTACAACTGTCTCATGTACACAGATAACCCTCTCCTCCTCCAAACAGGTTCAAATATATGTGAGAGATGCAACGATATAGCCAAACTGGAGGCTGAGGTCTCTCATCTCAAAACTGGTGTAACCAGTCAGGAGGAGAAGGTAACCTCACACAACACAATTCCAGTATCACATAGTCCCACCACAACAGCGAACCAAACACATAAAAACACAAAAACATACTCGGAGGCTCTAAATAAAAATCTACCTAAGCAACAGAGACCTCCAAAGCAGACATCCAAGCAAACAATACCCCAAAACAAAACACGTACAACACATAGCACACAAAGCCAGTGTGCCAAGCAGTCACAGCGCTTAAGGCTGAATAACACACCTGATACCCTTGTAATAGGTGACTCTATTGTCAGACAAACTGACGTCCCGCTCACCAGGCTGAATAAAGAGAAGGTCACAGTGAGCTGCCTGTCGGGCGCTAGGATCCGCCACATAACGCAAGCACTCAGGTCACTCCAAAGCAAATACAAATATGACTCAGTCATTGTACATGCTGGCGTGAATGACCTGAGACATACCTCCCTCGACTACATGAAAAGAGACATAGAGGAGCTCCCTGATCATGTAGCCCAGGCCGGTATGACCCTGACCTTGAGCAGCATCTTACCCTCACCTAGAATGATGCCACAGTATAAAGACAAAATGATTGATTTTAAGAATTGGCTAAAATTTTGGTGTCATTCAAAGGGGATCCAGTGTCTGTCAGCCTGGGATGACATGCTTGACAAGCCACGTTGCTTCGCTAGGGACGGCTTGCACCTGTCACCCCTGGGCTTTTGGATATTGGCAAAGGCTCTTGCCACCCCCATAGTGCCTTTTTTAGGCAAGGCTCAAAAGTCAAACCCACCTCCATAGACAGCACAAGGAACAAGAAACTAAGGGTAATGCTGCTAAATGCCAGAAGTCTTAACCTCAAGATGCACGCACTCGAAGCTCTCCTCAGTATGGAGAACATCGATATCTGTGCAGTGACAGAAACCTGGTTCAAGGCTCCAGAGTGCACCCCAGCACTACCAGGTTATACCTCATATCATGCTTTTCAGCCCCAAAACCCAGACCGAACCACAAAAGGAGGGGGAGTTTCCATATTTATCAAGGATATCCACACCTCCAGGGTAGTGCATTGCACAAAGTATCGGAAACCATCCATGTGCAACTGACAGTGGGCAAGACTGTTTTTCAGTTTATAGCATCCTACAGACCACCCTCTCAAAGTCAGGAATCCCACTCGGCTTTCCTGAAAACATTGGAGAACATGAAGATCTCTCCGGACACCATTATATTGGGCGACTTCAACTACCCAAACATAGACTGGGAGCATTACTCAAGCCCCAGCACCTTAGCCCAAAGGTTCCTGGAATTTATAAACTCAAATGCTATGGAACAACTAGTCACCACTCCCACAAGAGGGGATAACATACTAGACCTGATCATTACCAACATGGGGACTCTATGCTCCATACCAGAAGTATATCCCTCATTGGTAAGATAAGACCATAAATTAATTTCACTGGATATCCACATCCCGACCCCACCTCCAGCCCAGAAAACCACAGTGAAAAACTTCTCAAAAGCAAACTTCACACTTCTCAAAACTGAAGTGGAATCCTTCAAGGCACCAGGGCCAATGGAAACTACGGCCCAAACTGCAGAATCCTATATAAACGCATTCTACAGACATCTCCAGGAATGCATGGATCATGCTATCCCAAACAAAATGAAGACCCAATCATCCAAAGGCAGGCTTCCAGTCTGGTGGACCCCAGCCATAAATAAACTGTACAACAGAAGGAGGAAGCTACTACATGATAGAGCAAAATCCCTAAAAAGGAAGGCATCTCTGATCAGTACTAGCAAAAAATTACGATCCCTCATAAAATCCTCCAAGGCCAGCTTTGAGAGAAAAATTGCACAGGACACCAAAGACAATCATAAGGCTTTTTTCAGTTATGTTAGGAACCTGGGATGCAACACACAGACTTGTTCTGAGTTGATTCTGAACGACAAAAAATACACTGAACCCACAGACATCGCCAATATCCTGGCAAACAGGTTCAGTGCAAACTCCCCCCCCCCTCCCCCACAAAAGAGCAAGTATCTATCCCGGCAGAGTGCAGCCTCCCAAACATCTCTGATGCTCAAGTGAAGGCCGCCCTCTCCAAAGCAAAAAACACTGCTTCCATGGGACCAGATGGCATCCCGGGTTGCGTCCTACATGAACTCCAAGAAGAACTAATCCCTCAAGTAAAACTGTTGTACAATCTCAGCCTCACTACAGGATATGTGCCCAAAGAATGGCGTACAGCAACAGTGGTCCCACTCCACAAAGGTGGAGCCTCTACGGACCCTGGAAACTATCACCCCATAAGCCTGACTAGCCTAGCCTGCAAGGCTATGGAGAGGATCATCATGAAACTCATAAACAAAGAAATTGGGGACCTACAGCCAATTTGGCTTTGTCAAGGGCAGATCCTGCCTTTTGAACCTGGTCGACTTCTTCGAAACAGTCACCAAGGCCATAGATGAAGGGAAGGTAGTCCACACAGCCTATCTGGACCTCGCAAAGGCATTTGACACAATACCCCACTCTGGCATCATAGATAAGCTATCCAGCCTAAATATAAACCCCTATGTCACAAGATGGGTCGCAAACTGGCTCAAAGACAGAACCCACAGAGTCAGAGTTGCTGGAGCCATGTCAGACTCGAAACCGGTCACAAGTGGCATCCCACAAGTTTCTGTCCTGGGACCTCTCTTGTTCGGTATTTACTTTTCTGAGGTACAGGCCAATGTGGGAGGACTATGGCTCACCAAGTTCGCAGACGACTGCAAACTGGGTGCCATAATCAACTCTCCAGCTGACACAAACATCCTTCAAAAAGGTCTCACAGAGACAGATAACTGGTGCCAGAGCCATGGTCTAAAGCTAAATGCCAAAAAGTGTATAGTCATACCTTTTGGCAAAAACAATGTGCCCACAAATTACCACATAGGTGGTAACCCATTAAGTACAGAGAAAGTAATTAGGAATCTGGGGACCCAAGTTGATAGCAATCTCTCCTTTGACAACCACATTGCCAAAGTGGTTAGAAAGACCTTCTACATAGCCCACCTCATCATGAAAGGATTCACATCTAGATCAAGAGAGGTAATCATGCCCCTTTATTCATCCCTCATCAGGCCCATCATAGAAGACAATGCCCCCTTTGGGATGTACCTTACCTGACACCTGCAGCAATTAGAAAGACCCCAAAAGTACCTCACCAGGAGGATCAAGGGACTAAAACAGATGCCATATGCTGCTCGGTTAAAAAAAACTCCAGCTCTACTCAGTTGCATACCAACTACTTCGAGGCGATCTATGCCTGACATATAAAGCTATGTCCAATCCAGAATTAATGGACATGCTCCACCTCAGTAAATCTAAATCCCTTAGAGACACGCGCTCGAGGGACTTGAACCTCAGCACAGAAATAAATAGAACATGCTGGAGGGACAGATTCATAACTCAGAGGCTCCCTTCGCTCTGGAATAGAATTCCAATTCATGTTAGGCAGAGCACCTCACTGACTCTCTTCAAGAAGAATCTTGATGAGTGGATGGGGGATTATAGGTTTGTCCAGGGGATTATTTCCGTGTCACTATTAGACAGAGGCACAGTAAACTAAACTTTAAAAAGGGCACAGTATACTCAAATCAAGGGGTGGCATAAGCCAAACACAATCGGGCTAGGCTTATAAATGCCCTAGGGCAGATAGCCTAGTATGAACCTATGAACCTATGAACCTTTTATGCCAGACATAGGTAACTTCTTAGCAGTCTGTAGAATACCAAGAATAGTGACAGGTAGGCAGTTTATAAATCCAGGCAGGGTGCCAGACAGTAATACATGCTGAAGACGGTATCTGGTGAGCTGTAAATAAAATACTTCTGGGAGCAGCTTGTGCAAGGCACTTTGCATGACAATGGGATGCCATTTTCCCATATTTTAGAGATGTCTCCTGTGTGACTCATACCTTCCAGGTTTGTTTTCCACAAATGGGGGTGTTTCATTCAGATTGTGATTAACTGACGAGAACTTGGGCTTTGTAGTAAAATCACCCAGTCAGTATATACTAGGCTGAATTAATTTAGCTGAAGATTATCCTTTTTTTATTCCTTCTGAGTGGTATCTTTGACACATTCACTTGTTTACATCATCAAAATGAAATGAAGTGAAAATGTACAAGTGTACAACTAAGGAACAGGAAGATGGATATCCAGAAATATAGTTTCTAACCTCTGGCTTAAAGAATAAGCTAGTCTTCCATAACATGGATTTTTGAAAGTTTGTTGATATGACACTTAGTTTCTGATAAGTTCAGTTTAGTGAGGGTTTGGTGGATTCCCCAGATGACACTGGATCTCTGGTGGTTGAAGTTTAATGAGGATTTGGTAGAGCCCCCAGATGACACTGGATCTCTGGTGGTTGAAGTTTAATGAGGATTTGATAGAGTCTACACATGACACTGGATCTCTGGTAGTTGAAGTTTAATGAGGATTTGGTAGAGTCCCCAGATGACACTGGATCTCCGGTAGTTGAAGTGTTCACTTTGGTGATATGCTGCTTCTTGTCTTTGCTAGTAATAATCTGTATTTGTTTCTTATGGCTCTGTGGGACTAGGGTAACAAAAAGTAATGTTTTATGTGCCACAATCTTTGTCACTCCTCTGTGTGCAAATCCTGAAGCTAGGGGTTATCTGTGTAGGTAGGAGTAATAACTGGAGACATCATGTTCATAGTAAAACAAGGTAACTAAAAGTGCAAAGGAAACTTCACTACACTAAATAACTCAAGAGTTACTTCAAAGGGTAGTATTTTTATCGTGAATAGTTTCAGAAAGGAAGAGGGTCTTTTTAAGAATTCATGATATGTTGTTTAGCACCATTGACTACAGTGGTTTTGATGGCACCTGGTCCTGGTGATTTGGCAAAGAGTGCAAATATAGGTGATTATTATGTCCAGTATAAATTCAGTGGTTGTAATAATATGGAATTAATATGTGATGTTAGTGTAAGGGGCCAGTAAATGGTGACAATGGTAACAGTATGAATATCTTTTATTATAGGCAGCGTGGTGTTCTGTACAATACCACATAACAGAATATTGTTACTGATGGCGTGGCCTGCCTAAATAAAGCCACCCATACATACGACTTCACCCACTATGTTCTCTGATAACCAGTCCAAAAAATGTCTCTGTAAATAGGAAATAATGGATGATGAAAGATAAATGCAGCAAATCTTCAGTTATTAGTATCACCATTATTTAAGTGAGGCAATAATGATGCCCCATCCTACTGCAGAAAAGGATTAAGCTACGTTTCATAGATGTTATATTCACAACATACATAACTGGCAGCTTCACCAGTCTCTTTGAAATTTCTAGTTCGATTCTTGTGGTTTTTTTTTTTTAATTGTTACACCATCTTTCAAAAAGTATATATGCATTAAGTGCGATCTCATTTGAAAAATATTGGCTCATCAGACTTGCAGGAATATACCATGTCTACAGATGATGCATTTTTTACTGAAGCTTTTTGTCTGCAAATTAAAATAATCCTTTCTTCTCAGTTGAGAATTTGAAATTGTGAAAGGAAATAAGTGTATGTGACATTTCATGGGAAAGTCTGTGTTTGGGATGGATATTACCTAGCATGATGTATAAAGACTGACAGAATAAATGTTCATGCCTGATTAATGTATGTCAAGTAGAGGCCTGTTAAGTTCTGTACCGAGTTATCTTACTCAGGTTACAAAGACTGACATTTGTTGTTGTTTGTTGGTCATGTGACAGTGTTTTCTACTATAGGTAAAGTAGAACTGGTCTCAGCAATTGAACCCAGAAAACACACCCCAGGATTTAATAAAATCCATGTAGGCATAGTGTAGAGCCTACATGGACTGTATCTATCATACACATGGCCATGGTTCCCACTCGGCAGCACATCATGCATATTAATGATGGCACACTGCTAAGGGGGAGCCAAGGAACATGAATATTGAATCGGTGTAGGGAGAGGTGTAGCAGCTACCCATGGCTGCAAATGAGTGTAAGGCTCCCTGTAATGCTCCCCGCCACTATTGTAATGTTGTGAAGTACGTCACCTGTCTAAGTCTTTTGTGTGATATATTTTTTTAATATTTTTATAATTTTTCTTTAACTGCATGTTTGTGCAGCATGGCACGGAGCACAGCAATGCCAAGCTCTGCTCACATAAAGACAGCTGACATCTGGCAGACATCTAAAATAGAAACTGGATGTAATTAATTATCATAATTAATTCTTTTTTTTTGTCATTTACATTTGCGCGGCATGGCATGGAACGCAGCAGAAATGAGAAGAGCTTATAAATATATGGCAGACACCTGACAGACATCTAAACATAGAAACTGGATGTAATTATTTATTTACACTTGTGTTTAAGTGAGTTTGCATGGTGCAGCATGGTGCTCAGCAACACTAACAGGTAGCCTAGTAGTATATGTGAAGGCATGCTAGCTTTTATAACATCTAACTAGCTCCATGTGTAGAGCTACATTCTTATGTGTAGTAGTCTTAGGTTCAAATCCATAACAGGCAGAATATGGCTGTAAACAAATGTACTATTTTTCTTTAATTTCATCATAGTATTATGAATTTTGGCACTGCTGCACTCTGCTAAGCACTGCTCAGTCATGTTAAGCAGTGCATAAACATGCTAATGGCTACCAGTGTTTGTGCTGTGCTAAGCCTCGCCAAAACCACTGTTCAGCAATTTTTCACGTTGCTTGGCTTCACTTAGCTGGTTTGTGTGCCGCTAAGTGATGTGGCACTTTTTTGAATGTTGCTGAATGATGTGTAAGGGAGGGAAAACAAGCTATATTAAGCCCAATAGGTGGGAATTCTGCAACAGTCATTGGAGTTCATTCAACTGTTGGTATGGCTGGCGGTGTTGGCGAAGGTGTGCACTTTTGGGCACAGTGGTGAGGCATTCAAGAGTCCAGGGTCGGGGGTGTGGCCAAGGATGAACACAGGATAGCAGCAGATTTCTTCAGCTCCACCAATTTCATTACACTGATAGGAATTAATTACTTAAAAAATTAATTTTTGAAGTAATTTTCTTTCTAAATATGTTTGTTTTATATAGTTCTTGAACTATATCTAAAAAGGAAAGGAAATTTTAACAATATTCCTGTCAGAAATCACTTAGGAAATTTTCCTGTCAGTTTATCAGTCTGAAATGAGTTCCAGTAAGACAAATTCTCAAGACTCCAGCATCAAGAAAGAACTTCAGTCTCTGATAACTATAATCCAGCAACTTACTGCTAAGATGGATAAAATGGATACTAAAATTGATACCTTCATAGAAAAAACTACAAAACAAATAGACTTGTTACATATAGACCTGCAACAACAGAAGATCCAGATGACAGGCATAGAAGAAGCTGTGAATGACATGGAAAATAGAATCCAAGAAGAGGAAATCAACATTGAGTTTCTGCTGAAACAAAATACACATTTACAAACAAAGCTGGATGACCTGGAAAATAGATCTAGGTGCAATAACATTAGGATTTTTGGACTGCCAGAAAATATTGAAGGTAACAATATTACTTTTTTTTTAACAACATGGCTCCCTAAAACTTTAGACTTACCAGAAGCATTCTCTTTTGGTATCGAAAGAGCACATAGATCTGTAGCTAATACTAACTCTAACAAAAACTATCCTAGATCAGTTATAGTTAGATTTCTATCATCTTTTGATAAAGAGATGGTTCTTAAATCTGCTTGGGCTAAAGCTCCTGTTAAGATTAATGAGACAACTGTGCGTTTTGACAATGACTATTCTTCCTTGGTAATAGCTAAAAGAAAAGTTTTTCTGCCACTAATAAGGGAGCTTAAAAGCACAGTTTAAAACATACCTTCTGTTTCCTGCCAAGCTAAAAATCTTCCTTCCTGATGGTCCTAAAATTTTTGATGACTTAGACTCTGCTTTACTGTTTATCAAAAAAAATAAGATTTTGGATAAAATAGAGGAAATGGAATGGGCTAGTCCTTCATTAAAGAGACTGGCAACTGAAACTTTGTGGAAGACTTCAGAGAAGAAGAAGAGACTAAAAAACAAATGATTTGTTCTATGTTTTTTTTTCTCTCATCATTTTACTTCATTATTAATCTTTTTAAATATAGTTCCTGCATTTCCAGAAAGCCACAAATATTCTGAAAAGATTTAATCAAAGTTATTCTCTGTGTGCAAAGAAATGTTTTGTTTCATAACCAGTCAAAATATCTGAGGAACTAATAACAAGCTATTATTCAATTTGTTTCTCTTTCTGAAAAGAGAAGTAAGGTCAGTAATTTGATACATTTTTGTCTTTTTTTCTCCTTTTCTTCTTTTCTTTGTTTAAACAATGACATTCTATTTAGATTATGTAGTGGGTAAAGGGTGGGGGAGGGCAGGGAGAGAAGAGTAATGAAAATATGATAAATGGAATAATAACTTATTTATTCCTTGTAAAAAGTTTATATGTTCTTCAAATGCTATTCCTAATTATACTTTCTTGATTATACTGCTTATGCTTGTTTGTAAATAATCTGTCATGCTTTAACTAATAATAATTAGATCTAAATAATAGTAAATAATATGTTTTATTTTTAACTCTATTAATATAAACAGTAAGTAGTATTCCATTGTATATACTTCTTATAGTTTTCTCTTACATTTTTTTATTTCTGCTTTACACTCTTTTATTTTCTACTCTCTTTTTCTTTTCTTTATTCTTTCTCTTTATTTTTTTTTCATATTAATATATAGAAATGCTTCTGATCATATAGACACAGTAAATAATAAGATTTGCATAAAAATTGAGTTGGGACAAAAATATTGAGTTTTATTACTTATTAATAACTTTGGGCTTAATTTCACTTACATAGAGGCTGTAATAACCTGTAAAATACATTGCGAAGGTTTTGTCATGTTTAGATGCATTTACACTGCTAAATGAATGTTTGTCACTTGTTTCTAACAAGTTTCCCGCCAAAATGTTAAAGGAGACAATCTGGGATGTGGGCTACCTCATGAACAGTGTCCTCGAGTTGTTTTAAAAGCTTCAACTCTCAGAATTCTCACAGAGAAGCTGAAAGCAGTCAATTTGACCTTTGACCCAGATATCACACTGACACATCACAGATTCAGGAAGAACACTCTACCAGGAAGTAGAACTGATGCAAATGCGACTATGTGAAGGAAAATGAACTCTTTAACATTTAAATGTGAGTTATTTTATATAATTACTTAAATATCTATGTTATAATTCATAAAATATGTCAGTTATAATGATTTTAAATGATGCAGTTTCTTGTAGTAAGTAAATGTCTTATTTTAGAAGGCATAGAAAATGAAATATTTATTCAAGTGTCTTTGAAAATCTACTTGACTGCAGCATACTAATCTGTGTTAAAAACTTATGTTCCAAACATATACATTACTATAACTCATTTAATTCATCTGATTGACAAGCATAAATAACTTTATAACTCTATTCTGGAAGAAATTGTCATGTGATATATTTTAAAGCAGTAGTATAGACATACAAAATACAGATGGCTTTTTTTACAATAATGCAAGTGTTTCTGAGAATTTGCATAACTATGCAGTATGATTTATAACAATTTCTATAAATATAATATTTTATTCTATTGACAATAATGAGTATGAGTAAAATGCTCATATACAATCAATTCAAGTTTTTTTTTTGGAAGCTGTTGACTGCATTTACATGACAGAAAATAGATGCATCTTAATATATGTAATGTCTGAACTATATTAGCTAAAGTTTTTGATTTAAATGAATGTTAGAATTTATTTTTACATACTTTGAATAAATTAATATGTAAATATGCCTTCCTTTTTTTTCTCTCTTTCTTTCACTCTCTCTCCCTCTTTCACGTCTTTTATTTCTCTCTCTCCTCTTGGTTCCTAATATCAAGATTATTTGAATGCTATTTGAATAAAAGTGTATTATATTACATAGATGTATATAGTAGTATGAATAGTTTTTTAAAAAAAGTTTATTTTAGTTTATATGATGCTGTTTTATCAAATGTGTAGTCTTGTCTTGCTAGATAATTGAATTGAAAGCTGTTAATTTAAGTTAAATATAACCAGTATTAAATTGATAAGGTGGTAGCTGAGGTACTGCTGCTTAGGGTAGGGGTTAACTTGAGTGGTAAATACTACTCTAAGTTGGAGTTTTTAACTCCAGGCTGGATGCAAGGTTTAATCCTTACATTATTTTCACTTGTTCATTGTTATATGTATATAGTTTTGACATCCACAATATATTTTGTACACTCATTGTCACTACAAACAAAATTGAATCCTATACAAAATCCCATAAGAGATTCAATAAATACAGCTATATCTAAAGGTACACCTAAAGGAGGAGATGTAACATTACTTATGTTGTTATTTGTTATTTTGATCATAAGATTCTTAAGTTTTAAAAATGCCAAATGACATCTTTAAAAGGAATTTCTTTAAACATTAATGGATTGAATAATCCGTGTAAAAGGGCAAGCCTAATAAGATACATTAATTTACATAAGGCCAACTTAATCTTCCTGCAAGAAACCCATCTCTTGAAAAAGATATTGATAAACTAGCCACAAACAAATATACAGTATTGGTTAGTTCAGAGCACACTCAGAAAAAAGAGGAGTGGCTATTTTATGGAATAAAAGTATGCCCATTCCTAAAACCATTAAGTCTTATCAGGATGACAAAGGAATGTTTTGTATGGTTACAATCCAAATTAATGGGAAGACTTACACTTTAATTAATGTATATTGGATACCTGGAATTGGTATTAATACAGTGAAACATCATCTTGATAAGATCATATCATTCTCTATAGGATATATTATTTTAGCTGGTGACTTTAATTGTATACTACATGAAAGTGATACTACCACTATAGGAAAAGAAGAATTACATCTAATGCAAAACATTTAAATGATTTTGCTAATTCTTATCATTTGAATGATATTAATAATCAGACAGATTCAAAATCATTACCATACACCTTTTTTCTAACAGATACAAAACTTATTCAAAAATAGATAGGGTCTTTATTTCTAACCAGATGGTAACAGATTTAATTAATTCCAAAATCATTTCATGTCCTATATCTGATCATAATTCAATTGTTTTGAATTCATGATAAAAATACTCATAATGTTCAGATCAAAAGGATACCAGCATACTTAACTCAACTAAAAGACTATAAAGAATATATACTTTCAGAAGTAAAACATTTTTAGACATAAATAATACTCCTGAAGTCTCCATTGTCTATGTTTGGGATGCCTTAAAATCATATCTATATGGACAAAGTATCAGATGGTATAATAATAAAAGGAAATCTTGGGATAAGGGATTGTTAGATATTCAAAGTAAATTAGACTCTTATAAACATAATAATAAAGAAAATATTATGGACAAGAAAGTTATTGAAGAAATAAACAAACTAAATGAGAAATACAAAGAAATTTTAACTCATAAAGTTAAAATAACTTTAGGGAAATACAAGTTTATGTCTTATTCAATAAGCCCCAAATACTTACATAGACTTAAAAATAAAACAAAAAGGTTGAATAAACAAAACCATATCAAAGAAATCTTTTCTCTAAGGAAAAAGAAGAATGTTTCTAGTATACCAGAAATACTAGATGAATTTAGAAATCACTTTCACAAAATTAACCATAATAACATTAACATGGAACCTAAAGATAAAATAAAGGAGTTTATAACCACAAACATGAATAAAAAGCTTAATAAACAACAAATTAAACTATTGGACAAAAGTATTTCATATGCAGAGGTTATTACACAAATAAATAAACTTAAATCAAACAAAGCACCGGGTAATGATGGTATTATACCAGAGATATATAAAATCCTTTCTAAAAGTACATATTCATTAATACATAAGGTTTTTATTTTGGCCCAAACTGAGTTAATAACCCCCCCATCTTGGCAATATACATTTATTTCGCCAATTTTAAAACCTAATAAAGATCCAACTAGATGTACTTCATATCGGCCCATCTCATTACTTAATGTTGATTATAAAATGTTTATGAGTATTTTTGCTGATAGATTGAAGACAATCATCCCCAGCATTATAGATATAGACCAGACAGGCTTCATTGTAAATAGAAATACTTTTGATAATATAAGAAGAACTTTAACATTAATTGATTTTGCAAATAGGAAAAAGAAAGATTTAACACTTATTAGTCTTGATATAAGTTCAGCATTTGATTCAGTAAGTTGGGACTATCTGTTTACCTTACTGAAGTGCACAAACTTCTCAGATGCATTTGTAAATCTAATTGAGCATTTATACAAAGGAACATTGGCTTATATTAAGGTAGGAACATATGTTTCACAAAAATACCCATTTTTAAAGGTACAAAACAAGGATGTCCACTTTCTCCACTATTATTCACTTTAGTAATGGAGCCTTGAGCTAATTTGAACAGAAACAGTACTGACATAGAGGGGTTTGAAATAGATGAAAATACAACATCCAAAATTCAACTTTTTGCAGATGATGTTCTAATTACATCAGCAGGATCTAATTCTTCTATGCAGTCTCTATTTGATAAAATGATGAATTTTAAAAGTATTTCTGGTTTAATATTCAATGAAGAAAAAACTAAAATACTACCTATATATACACGAAAAAATATTCTCATTAGTGATTTTACTAAATATGCACCCAATTCAAGTCAGATAACTTATTTAGGTATAATACTATCTAAAGATATTAAATCTATTATATATAATAATTATAATACCTGTTTTCTTAATATACAAAATCTTTTAATACCTGGAATAATATGTTTTTACTATGGAGGAGAGACTTATAATTATTAAAATGATAATATTCCCCAAGATTTTATACTTAATACAATCAATAATACTTCCACCTACAAAAATAATTATCAAGAAACTGAATACACTAATGTTAAATTTCCTATGGGCACCTAATAGACCTAGGATTGCATTAAAGAAACATACTAATAGCTGGTCTCAAGGGGTATTTCTTTTCCAGACTTTAATTTATATACTATCTCTTCTATTGTAAAAGTTATTACTTTATTAATAGATCAGTCATATGTCATAAAATGGAAAGATTATTGGGAGCTAATTAGTATGCACTTCATGAAAATCTCCTTAACACATAAAAATATGATTGTAAATAACTCCATGTTATGGTTACTAAAGGAATTTTGTACTTCACCTATTACACCTAAACATATGGTTTGTTACCCATTAAATATTATTATTAGCTATCGTAACTTTATATTCATGCACCCTAAGTATAGGGAATGGAATTTTATTATATTCCTATAATGTATACTCAGGGTATGCTTTTGTCATCTACTTCTGAAGGAACTCATTTAGCTATAGATAATGATCTAAAGTACTGGTATCAGTTGATATCTGATAATAAAGTTAAAAATCTAGATTTCTTAAAACAAAAATTTGATCTAAGAGAAACTTGCTGGTTAGAGGTTCAGACCTTTAGACAACATCTCATTAATAAAATAGATCTAATGTCTATAACAGTTAAAGAATCTATTCCAACACTGATTGATTACTTGATATTAAATTTACAACATAAAGTTTCTGATAAAGGTAAACTTTCATACATACATAAAATTATCAGACAAGAAACTTTTTACAGTGTAGATACATACTGGAATTATTTCACTTCTATTAATGGGGACCCACCAAATCAACAAGATAAACAATATATATTGGAATCTGCCTATATAACTACATCTTCCATTGTCTGGAGACTTTATACATGGAAATTTTTACATAGATCTTTTTATACACCTTTGATGATGAATAAAATAAATAATAAAGATAATCTATGTAAGAGATGTAATGTAGAAATTAATGTTGACTGGGCTCATATGTTTTATGACTGTATAAAATTGAAAGAATACTGGAAGTCAATTAATGAATTTTTGCAGGCTCTTTTTACAGATAATTTCATTATTTCTAAATCTCTTATATTATTCAACACACCTGTACCTCAAAGTGTTAAAAAGGTTAAGCTTCCCTTGTTATGGTCTATTCTAGCAGTGGCTAGGAAAATAATAACCAGAAATTGGATTTCAGATACATCTCCTTCGTTCAATGAATTTAAAAATGTTATGAATATAGTGTGCCATATGGAAATAAACACAATTAGGTCAAGAACAACTAGAAAAACATCTTATTATATTGTATGGGATAATTTACAAAATTTGTTAAAAAAATCCTAATTTCAATAGCATGGTATTTTAGTTTAATTAATTGATCTGATTGTAGTGATGTCTTTGTAAATACTTTAGTTGTTTTGTTGAATGTTATAATCATATCTATTTTTAATTACTTGTATAAAATTGTTATGATATTTCTCTTGTATGTTAAAACAATAAACCTGTTTTGAAAAAAAAAAGAGTCCAGGGTCATGGTTGGGCTCCTTATTAAAAACCATGAACCCTGGCTGATGCAGGGCAGATTCCAGGGCTCAGAGTGTGAGGTGAGGCCTGGGACCATTTGGCCAGGGAACTCACCAGTGTTACTGGTATCCCCCCCCGCACAAGTGAGCAGTGTCATCACCATTATGATGACCTGAAAAGGAGGAAGAGGGGAACCCTGGACACCTCAGTCCAGGAAGCTCGAGCTGGGAATGCTCCACAATCATGTATGTCTTCCCCTGTCTAACCAATATGCAAGCTGAAGGTCTACAAAACAGGTATGTGTAATGGTGTGCTTCTCTCCCAACAGCTGCAGCTGAGTCAAATTCCATGCTGGGCACCTGGCCATGTTGTGCCGTGAGTGTGGTAAGTATGGATTTAGTATGCCAACTGTAGTGCAATAAGCAAAAAAGGGTAAAGCATTTACTGCAATAAAGTATACACAAGAAAAAAAACTATACTGCAATAAATGGGCATGTAGAACTGTAGTGAAATAAATGGGCAATTAGAGTTGTAGAGCTGTAGTGCAATAAATGAACAATAAGAACTGTATTTCAATAAAGCATTAGCAATATCAATAACAGTAAGCAAAATGTTGTTCAACAGGATTGTGTTTTATCAAACTATTGCATTGTTTGTCTATGGTATGGTTGCTGCAGTCAACTGTAACACTGTAATAGCTTTAGCCAGCAAATCCAATGGTCTGCAAACTGTATTGCTCAACCCATAGTAGTGCCCAAAGCTGTCTCCAAGCCAATATCAGTAACATAATGCTCTCTCTTCCTTAGACAGCAGGTAATAAAGGTATATGGATGACGTAGCCGAGTCCATGGGCAGATACTGTGTGTGGACTTCATAGATATTTCAAACCAATAAGAATAAAATGTGTTCACTAGCATTGTTGATTCTAAAATACAGCTTTTTTCATATATGCAGTATGGCTGTATTCCATACATGTGTGTTCTACTGTTACTGCAGTCTACTATAACACTGTAATAGTACTTGAATGCCAGAGGAATGTCTTGTAATTTGTATTGCTCAATTCATAGTATAGTTTCAGGTGATCTCCAGGCAAGTATTAGTCACTCAACAGTCAGCAGTGACTCTGTAGCTCAGTCTATTAAATGCTTTGTATGCAGTACATTTTGCCAGACACAGTCCTGGGTTTGAATCCAGTGGTATGTAGCACTGTTTTTCAGTATCAATCACAGAATGCTCACATTTTTTCTCTCACAAGGAACACAACAAATACAGTATATGGTAGGGGTGCATCATATTATGAGCAGATAGTATATTTATATAAAGTAACAAATAGAGCATAGTAGCGATGCAAGGCAGTAAACACAACACTAACCAAAGTGCAGAAAAGACCGCTGCTTCACAAATGTTAAAAACTCGGGTTTATTGTGACACAAATAATAGGACGTGGTAAGCGCTTTCACCTGGATAGGCTTCTTCAGACCATAAAGCCCAATCCTATGCACCCTTAATATACTAAAAAGAGCACCAAAGAATGAGTAAACCATTAAAGGCACAACAACAATTATAACATCATGGGCATACAACATATTGGGAATGCTTATTATAAAATACATTAGCCACAATAAAATGTGGACATCTAGAACACATATAAAGTATATATAAAAAATATGTATATAAACAGAGAACTGCATATGTTCATGTTATTATAAACATGAAATACTTGTCAATAAATCCTCTCAAAAACAACAATAACATCAACATATAAAATGCATATAAAAAACATACAAAGAAATCCAAGCAGAAGCAATATGTTTCACTTCAATCTCCTGGACCTCAGAAAAGGTCTCAGTGGTACCTTCTCATTCAGCCCAGGAAATACATCTGCACTGAGCCTAACAATCCATCTAGACTCAGCACTTTCAGTCCTACTCCTCACAACCCCCCCCCTAAAATTATTGTATATAACATCTAACACTTTAAAATGAAAAAAAATGTGTGGAATCATTGGACAAAACATGCTTAGAAAGGGCATTAACAGTAGAACAAATCCTAATCTGGTAGAGGTGTTCCCTTATTCTGTCCCTCAGCCTCCTGTCCATCTTGCCTACATAGAATGTGGCACAGGCTCCACAGGAGAGGTTGTTGCATCCGGTGATTGATGCCAATGCTTATATCCTAAGGGATACAAAGCAGTTTCTATTTGGATTTGTATGAATCTGTGAGATTTATTCCTATTGACCTCCCATATTTTTTTAGTTACGATGGACGTTCAGTCTCTTTCCACTGTGATACTGAACAGAGATGGGGTGCAGTTAGTGTCTGATTATTTGAAGGCCAGATCTGAATTGAGTAGTGATGCTGTGGATTTGTTGGCTTTGTTTTTGGAGGTTGTATTAGAGAACATCTTCTGTTTTGGTTCACAGTGTTATTTGCAGATGGATAGCGTAGCTATGGGCACTTCTTGTGCCAGTAGCTACTCCAACCTTTTCATGGCTGCTTGGGAGACTAAGTTTTTATTTGATATAGATGGGTTTTCGAGGAATGTTATGTTTTACAGGCGTTTATGATGTGTTTTTTAGTTGGAGGGGTACAAAGGATGAATTGTTTCTCTTCTTGGAGAGGGTTAATGGTTTGACGCACTATTTGAAGTTTAGTTGTGAGGTTTCTGAGAGCTGGATTTCCTTTTTGGATGTATATGTCCAGAGATTGGAATGTGCTTTATTGAACACAGGAGTGTATAGAAAGAAGTGTCAATGTAATGCCTTTTTTCATAGGTGTAGCATGTACCCAGGCTACATGTTTGGTAACGTAGTGAGGGGTCAGGTTTACAGGACGTCACGGTATAATCCCAGTCAGGATGGTTTTGAGGCAGATGTTCGGGATTTGTGTGAGAGGTTTAAGAACAGAGAATATCAGATTTCTGACATAGAGAGAGGATTGGAAGACCTCACAACTTTGAGGGAACGTGCTGCTGCACCTTATTTCTCTGAGAATGCAGCGAGCTATGAGGGTCTCTGAAGGGTGTTTTAGTTGAGAGAAGAGATCATGGTTTCAGAGTGCCCATGTACTATACTAAGGATGTGGGTAGGTTGAAAGATGTGATTAGATCACATTGGGGTGTGCTAACATTAGATCCGAATGTGAGGGATGTTGTGCGTATTGTCCCAAGTTTTGTTTATGAGAATAGATCAAACCTAAAGAAATTGTTGTGCCATCCTACCATGGATAGTGGAGGTGATAGGGATATTGGTACTGTACCTTGTGGTAGTTGTAATTACTGCTGCTGTATTGATACTGATGTCCATTTGTATCACCCTATCTACAGCACTAACCATGAGGTTAGAGTTCATGCCAATTGCAATTCTACACATGTTTATCTAGCCTCCTGTGGAGCCTGTGCCGTGTTCTATGTAGGCAAGGTGGACAGGAGGCTAAGGGACAGAATAAGGGAACACCTGTACCAGATTAGGATTTGTTCTACTGTTTATGCCCTTTCTAAGCATGTTTTGTCCAATGATTCCACACATTTTTTTCATTTTAATTGAGAAGGTACCGCTGAGACCTTTTCTGAGGTCCAGGAGATTGAAGTGAAACATATTGGTTGTGCTTGGATTTCTTTGTATGCAGTTCTCTGTTTATATACATATTTTTATATATACTTTATATGTGTTCTAGATGTCCACATTTTATTGTGGCTAATGTATTTTATAATAAGTATTCCCAATATGTTGTATGCCCATGATGTTATAATTGTTGCGTTGCGCCTTTAATAGTTTACTCATTCTTTGGCGCTTTTTTTTAGTATATTAAGGGTGCATAAGATTGGATTTTATGGTCTGAAGAAGCCTATCCAGGTGAAAGCGCTTACCACGTCCTATATTTGTGTCACAATAAACCCGAGTTTTTAACGTTTGTGAAGCAGCGGTCTTTTCTGTGCTTCGGTTAGTGTTGTGTTTACTGTCTTGCATTGCTACTGTGCTCTATTTGTTACTTTATGTCCCTGGACTGAGTTTGGCACAAGTAGCGTTAGTCCTGTGGGGAGTGATACTTCTTGGATTTATTACATAGTATATTTAGATTTCTCAGAATGTTAACATCAAAACCAAGAATGTGTTCATCAGCATCGTTGAGTCATAAATAAAGCTGTGTAATCCCAGTATGGCTGTATCCTTTGCATGTCTGTACTAAGTTGCTGCCATCAATTATTGCATTATTTGCAGATGTTGACTGCAGTCACAGCTAATGGGTTCTACTCCCCTGCCAACTAAGGCATGATGGCTGTCTAGTTTACTTACTGTACACAAGCGTGTCAGGATTTCCTGTTATGTAATTAAAACTGCCTAATCCATCTGTCAAATGATTAGCAGATAAATTATTACCTGGAATGCAATGTATTACCAATTCCAATTACAGAACACCTGGATAGTTATGTAAGTCCACATTATGTGAAACTGTTCTGTGTAGTGGTGTACCTGTATCTGTTACCTCTTGGCCCATACTGATCCATGCTAACAGCTTGAGAGGTATGTGCTACATCAGTTATAGGAGAATTGTAGTCACTGTACTCAAAACTTGATACTACACACCTACAGAGTATATATTTCAGTGTATTGAGGGATATAATCTGCAATGCCAATAATGGAATTTTTCTCTCTCTCCCCGTCCTTTGTCTTCATTTATTTATTACTGTTATTTATTATTATGATTTAATATTGACATATTTTGTTACACTAACTATACTTTCAAAAAAATGTGTTTCAGTGTTGATATGTTTTATTATGATTTAATAATATATTTTGTTAAATCAACTATATATTGGAAAATGTGGTTGATTATTATGTTTTATTATGATGCAATACTAACATATTTGTTAAACTAACGGTTCTGTTAGCCCTACGATTTACTTTTTACAAGCAAGCTGTTAACATGCTGTTATGTTACTTTATGCTGTATTGCACAAGTTATACACTAATATGAATTTGGATGAATAAATATGATGTTCGATTCTGTTAATACTAACATTGGTTTGGTTATTAATAACCGTAATGTATTCTTATACCTCATAACCCACAGCATATCGAGGTAGGCCGGTTCTGGCTGCTCCCCTGACATTGCCTCAACTGGCTGTGGCTACAGGTGCCAGCATGTCTGGGACCCAGACCGATGGTGGCCCTCTGCTGCCCCTGCACTACCTGCAGTGTTAAGTAGTACCACCCCAGGAGATGGGGCATGACCCCCCCCTCTGGAAGTGGTAACGAAGGGGGCTTTATCACCCATGCAGAGCTGCCAGTCATGGTGCGCATGATAGTTGTCTGTGGCTTTCACTGTTGCCTGCACCAGATTGAGGGTATGCTGGCCAACCTAGTGGGGCAGCCTCACCCTTGTGCTCAGCCTCCAGCACAGCCAGCCTTGGGTCAGTGATGGGGCAGTGTTGACAGTCCCATGGGTGGAGACGCGAGTCACACTGCTGCCATCTGGAGGCACGTAGGACTCAGATTCCACAACACCCTCTCTATCCAAGATATTCACCCCCCTCATGGGTCACACACTGCCTCTGTCTGCTGTTTTGTCTGTCTTGTCTGTTTGCAAATGCATCCTCACCTACCCAACTTACCTCTCCCACATGTACCTATGTTCTTCCCCAACATTCCACTCTCACCTTAAAAAAAATGAGCAACCGTCCCAAAAAAAAAACAATATTGTCCAATACATAGTTCTCTATTTCACACACATGTCCACTGGACACACATAATTTGGTCCAATTGGCTTGACAATGCAGTTATGTTGTCTTCACCCCTCTCTTTGGGGTATGAGAATCCAAATTCATCTACAAATTCTGTCAAAGTGCACAATTGTTGCTGTACATGAAATGGATAGCTATGGTTCTTTCCTACACCCTTCCTGCGCATCTGTCCCTACCTTTCACTATGTTCTTCCATCTGCTTACCCCCATTTCACCACTTTCCTATCTTCCCTTTATCTCTTTTCTTTATAGTTGTTTAGTGTGTAGCTGCATGACACAGCATGTTGTGCAACTTCACAAAGCTCAGATAAATAGAGCTATAATGATTATATGTGTTTCTAACATTATAAGACACATGTAGAAAATAAGCACCTCTGCCATGTTTTGAACCCAAACCCACCACACCACATAACTTTTAATTAAAACAGGTGGTTTAAACAAAACATAGTAATTGCTAATTACAGTCATTAGGCATGTTTCAGCAGAGCTGCGTGTCATACTGCACTGAGCAAACTGGAATAAAAAGCAATGGAAAAAATGGGAGTGTATCGTGGAATCTGGTGCAATACTATACCACTAGACAGCCAAAGACATGATAACATATATAACTGAGGCCTGTGATAGCAGGTAAACGTGCCTTTTTTCAGTAACATGTAGAAAGTCACCTGCTAAGGCATTCATGGCAAGATATATATTCAACTGGGACTCGGGTGCAGGAATACATCCATATAAAGCCAATCACATACCGATGGATTTAGTAAATGTATGTCACAGCCTGTATGTGTTCACATATATCTTGCAAATAAACCACTTTAGCAGTGACTCAGTAACTCAGTCTGTTAAATGTCTTACATACAGTACATTTTGCCACACACAGTCCTGGGTTCAAATCTAGTGTTGTGTTGCATTTCAATTACATTATTGTAAAGACAGCAATTAATGAATGACTCATGCATTCATTATCCACACAAAGCATTTCAAAGTAAATAACTGCTTTTCACTGCTGGAAGTCACAGGCCTACAGGTAGGGTCACACATCATATATCCATATAGCATTACTATATGCCACCTAGTACTATGTTAGTGACACAGTTTCCTAACATACGTATCTTAAACACATGCCATAATTGGAGTGTCAGGGGTACTCTCACCCTGGTTCTGCCTCTAGAACAAGGCTGACACAGCTGACACACACACACACCTACAGCCTGTTGTCCTCCAAAGTGTCCAAACTCACTGCCCATGTCTTTTACCTGCAGCAGCAGCTGCAGCTTATGGTACACATGGCTCTATGTACAGGTTTCTGCTACAAACCTACCCTCTGTGATGATGTAGCCCCCTCAGCCCAGTAATGTCCATCTTAACAGCTAAGAAAGGGGCACAGCTCTACATGAAGGCCTCATATATTGCACAGTGGTTGCATGTCATTGGCTAATGATACTGCAACTCAGGTGTTCTGGCTGCACATAGCATAGCAGAGTCACAGATTGGTTTAGAGAAAATTGCATTCTAATGAGAAGCATGTTAAAATGCAAGCAGCTGGCTATAGGTAAACATTCTGTATGAGACTTCCCTCACACAGAGCACACCTTTGTGGCACAGTAGTAGTACTAGTACATTTCAACAGAGGAATACTGCACACCACCAAGTATGTAACTGTTTTTTGTGTATAACAGGATGGGAGGATAGAGGTATGGTGAATAGGGAGTACAATAAGCCTGTTTTAGACCTGTGGTAATTACATGTCATTGATACCCTGCTGTCTTACACATACAGGGTACATAAACTATATCAGGGTTGCATTGCCTTTTGTCATTGTGGCACACTGGCATTGTTGTACGTCCCAGTATAGTGGTCATAATAGCACACTGCTATTTGTCTGGCACTGGTCTTATGACATAGGTTCATAGATTAGTACTAAGCTAACTGCCCTTGCAAGCCCTTTTAAGCCTAAACAATTATCTCTTGTGGGACTCAAACCCTGCACCTTGTGTTTACAAGGCAAACACCTTAACCATTAGGCCACCCTCCTTATTGGGTGTCTGGCCTTAGGGGACACACCACAGTGGACCAGAGTGTTGTGTGTATGATCATACAGCAGAATCTCTCATGGCACACAAGGAGCAACCTCAGTAATGCTACTGTCTTGGTTGTAGCCACACACATAGTATGTTATCACACCATGGGATATGACATGTGTGAGCAAGCAGTGGATAGTGCCGGCCATACTTTTTTTTGCTGTATCTGTACATAGTGGACATCCATGTATTTGATCCTGTAATATGTTATCATTTTGGTGTGTTTCAGGACTAATGTATCACAGAAAGCATGTTCCCTTTTCAGATGCAGAGAATGAACTTATACTTCAAGGACTATGGCAGCATCGTCACATCCTCCTATCTAGGGGAAGGCATAAGAGGGAACAGCAGGCTGCATTGTGGGCAGACCTTGTCCATAATGTGAATGAGACTGGCCACCAGGGCAGGACATATGAACAGGTTTGACACTGCTCTATGGACGTGGTGAATGCTGCATGACAATGGGCAGCTGATGTAGCCAGGGACTGTGCTGTCACTGGTGGAGGGTTTGCAATGGAACAACCACTCACAACCACTGAGGAATTCCTGGCAAACCTAGGGACACAGGACAGCCCTGAGGCATCCATCACACCATACATCATGGATGTGGGTGCCACAGTATCTACAGCAGAGGAGAGTACAGGTAAGCTTACTGTGATCACCATTGTAATATTGTAGCAGTCATTCTATCAGGCTGTACATACCATTATGTGGATGTCTGGTCTATGTGCTGTGGGGGGGGGGGGTTAGCTCAGTTGTACATTCATACTCAGAATGTCAGCAATACATCAAGTAACACAGTAGCTACTATACATGTGAGACATGCACAGGTATTACCTTGTTGTGCTGCAGCATGTGGTGGTACTGAAATTATCTCACCCTCACCTTTTTACAGGTCTGTCAAGAGTGTCCAAGGCCATGGTCCTGCTTCTGGTAAACTTGATACTGTTTTGTTATGGAGCATACATATGCTATTAAGGGTGAGAGCCAGGATAATACCCTATGAAAAGGTAATGTTGTGTATAACCAGAGTAGAATGTTTGTATGTTCCAGTCTGAAACAGTTACCTACATTTCCTAGAGTGGGCTATCACAGGAGTGTAGTTGAATGAGCAGAAACACTTTTGCAGTTATAGTTCAGAGCAAATAGGCCTCCAGGTGTACATGAATCAATTAATCTGACATGCCTTGTACATACCAAAAGGTCCATGGTACACACCTTAGGCATTGAAACTTGCATTTATATTTATTTGTTAAGATAGGTGTACTGGGTTTTATGTGCTGTGTTATCAGGTATTGTGTCATATTGCATACCTAAAAGATACATTGTACTGGGTAAGTGTCACGTGATTTATCTGATGTGTTTGTTATAAAGGCCTTGAGTTGAATGTATATGTTGTTGTGAGGAAGTCTGTTGTGCATAAAAGCTGAGATGAGAGGATGTGAGAATGGTAATGCAGTCATGGATCCTCATTATTATGACTCTGTGGATTTTCCACACATAATAGTGCAGGTAGTAATGTACTGCTTTTGTCTTGGTTTCCACAGGTGAACTGGAGGGTTGGGGTCTCGCCCAAACACCACCTGATGTCAGTGTCTCTTTGCTCTGACAATGCTGGTGGTCACAGTGAGGCACAGGTGGGATTGTTGGGAGCTGAATCTTTTCCAGAGGTTGACATCCCTCTTCTTCCCCCATTGTCACTGCACACAACCAGTATGCCCACACATACCCAGTCCCCACAGGCCTCATATATGGGACAGTCAGAAGGTGGAGACATTGAACAGGCCAGTGTGAAAACTATGGCATCAGTGAGGGTAGACACTGGCCATAGCCACAGAGCTGGCGAGGTCCCACACAGGCAGATTGACAGGGTTGCTCATAGGAGGACTGCTGTCCATCCACCACCTGTTGCAGTTGTCACATTACTGGTCACCCAGTGCATGTTTTGGGCATCATGGAGGCACAGGCATGTTCTGAATGGAGCACCAGACATAAGCTTAGGTTTGTGGATGCAGCACAGTCTGACATCCATGACTGCCTCCACCGCATTGGGGACACCCTGGAGCTGTTCACTGATGCAGTGGACAGACAGTGGGCTGAGACAGTGTCTGTCTTGGGCCACATATTGTCTGTGCTGGAACAAGTAGTTGGAGATGGGCATTGGACCTATGGTCGTAGGTCAGCAACACCATCTGCTGAGAGTCAATCCAGCCGTGCACAGTTATGCTCCTGTAGTGGCAGTACATCCAGTGCTGCAGAGGAGAGTGTGCTGTCTACACTATGACATGGAAGGCCATGGGCATGGAGTCCTGGACAGTCCCATGGGTAACACGGTCCCAGCAGACAGTCACCATCATTTATTAGCACCACCTCTAACCTTGGGCATGGTGGTGCCACTGCAACTCCTGGCAAAGCCAGTTCCCATATTTAGGGTCAAAGATGGTGAATTGTCAACTCTACCATGTACAGTCCACAGCTGTCCAACATACACATGTGTAGGGCTAGCAGTGAGCTTGACTGTGTACATGCACACACCACTGTCACATACAGGTCACCTACAGACACACATAGCACATCTCCATGCCCCATCTAACCTGCTCCCCTTCCTGACTCACACACATGCTGTCAAACGTTTGGGCCAGTCTAAGCCTCCAGCTCCCCACACATCACCTTGGGCAAGTGAAACATGTTTCACATCCCTGCCATCCTTCCCATTGATACAGGGAAATGAGGATATGTGTCTAATGCACAGGGTGACTATATTACTTGACCCACTTTGATGGGACAACTGCATATCCACAAGTCAAGCTCAATTCGAGTAGCCTGCATGTACAACCTTGACCTGGTCTGTGACATCAATAGGACTTGTTTGTGGGACAGATTTGTGTCCCTGTGACTCCTCCATCTGTGGAATAGAATCTATTTCTGCGTCAAGCAGAGTACCTCATTATCCCTTTTCAAGTGCAACCTGGATAACTGGGTGGGAAACAGGAAATACACCCCTGGGATTCCACCTGTGTCCCTGCTTGACAGGAGCTTTGGGAGCTGACTTGTCTAAACATGGGCTAAACTCTTGGCTAAGCTTATAAGGGCCTCAGGCCCATTAGCCAAGTAACTTCCTATGATCCTATATATATATATATATATATATATATATATATATATATCAATAACTCATAACTTAGCCGACCTTCTAATAAACTACTTTATTCACCACTGCCTAAATCCTGCTAACACACACTTAGTTTACATATACTGCTTCTTCTTCACTCTCTTACTATGTATATCTTCTCATTCCTTCATAAAATTCCTCTAGTGTACTAATAGATTATATAACACTTGTGAAAATAATAAACTGTATGTCAATGTACTACATGCCGGTGTTGTCTCATCCTTTACTGATGGATATTACTCACAATTAAGTTATGCAATTCATCTACTGCCAGTTGTACTTTGATATGCCTTGCCTACATATTCAGATGTTATTCATGTATGTGTGTATATGCACTAACTAGAGCTTTTTTCCCCGGGCCTCCGCTGAAAAAGGACATGTGTCCAGCCAGACATTCCCAGTAAACAAATGTAAAATAAAATAAAATAAATAATAATAACAAACATATATATATATATATATATATATATATATATATATATATATATATATACACACATACACACACATGTGGATAACCCATGAGGGCATGTTCATTGTTTTTCAAGGGTATATACACACACACACACACACACACACACACACACACACACACACACACATACATGGATAGCCCATGAGGGGATGTCCATTGTTTTGCAAGGGTACACACACACACACACACACACACACACACACACACACACACACACACACACACACACACATGGATAGCCCATGAGGACATGTCCATTGTTTTGCAGGGGTACACACACACACACACTCACACCCACACACACGCACACACGCACACACGCGCACACACACACACACACACACACACACACACACACACACACAAACATACACACACACACACACACACACACACACACACACACACACACACTAACATGCACCAAGTAGCCTAGAGTGAGATTAGAACCCTTATCTATCTAGTATTACATACTATAGATCACAGTATTTATCACACATGCCATGGCTGAAGTCTTGCTACTACACTTCAGCTGGTACTCTTAAGGTGGCTGACATCATCAGGCCTTGTAGAATAAAGCAGTGTGGAAGCCAGCAGGAAGTTATGGGCCCAAAAAGTGCATAACCATTGCAGGTGGAAGCCAATGAGGGCATGACCATTATTTTGCAGGGGTATATACACACACACACACACACACACACACACACACACACACACACACACACACACACACACACACACACACACACGCACGCACACACACACACACACACACACACACACACACACACACACACACACATACACACCAAATGGGCTTAAGTGAGATTAGAACCCCCTACCTATCTAGGATTATACACTATAGATCACAGTACTTATCGCATGCACCACAGTTAAGTCTGTTGCATATGTGATTGCAGGCACAGTACTTGTGCATTACACAAACTAGGCTTGGGTTGAACAGCATCTATGGCCTGCACAACAAAATAGGTTCATACTGTTACCTGTATCTAGTATCCTAGCAGTGAGATAACTGATGTTATCTTAGCTGCATGTGTACAATTACCAGTATGGCCATATGTGACTGCTTACATTTAGATAGGCAACACTGTGGGCATGGACAATGTACCCAGTCCATACATGCGTTGACACCATTATACATTACAGAACCTGCTCACCTGTGTCTGTCTACTTGCTGACATCCAGCAGGCATATGGGTCTGTAGGTAAGTGGATTATGTACTGTTGTGCCCTTAGTTTCGCTCCTGTGAGCAACATTATGGCTGTGTGACAGTGCAGTTTACTCACCATTATTAGTGTATGTTGGACAATGCAATCATCTAGATACATATCTCTGTATGTAACAGGAATGTATTTATAAATGTAGCTCTGTGAGTATTTGATATGTATATGTGCTCTGTAGATATTTTGGGGGAGTCTATTTATCATTTTAATATATATAGCTATATATATATATATATATATATATATATATATATATATATATATATATATATATATATATATATATATATATATATATATATATATATATATATATATATATATATATATATATATATATATATATATATATATATATATATATATATATATATATATATATATATATATATACATATTTGACACTACATAGCAAAATATATACTATGCATGTGTGAAAGAGAGAGAGATACTGACAGATGGATATGCATATGTATATGTCTGTATGTATAGACATTTATACATAATAGGTCCTGTCAATGAAAGGCCAACAGAATTGTGCTAATTTTTGCTTAGTAGTGGCATGCCCAGTGGGACAGTCAGTACTTATAATGTACTACAGGCCACACCTACCTGTATTCCAATCTGGGATTTTGTATGTTACAGACATTAACATCTGTCCCTGTTTCTGCAGTACTACATTTCACTCAAAATGTCCACAGCATTCCCCAGCTGTCTGCTGTACTAAATATGTCACTGGGGTTGGTAATATTACACCATCACCAGATTGTCAATTAGCATACCTCTCAACTGTCCTGATTTTCACAGAATGTCCAGAGTTTTGCCTCACATGTTTGGACTGTTCTTCACACATTTGTGGTCTTCTGGTGCTTTATTGAATGTTGACATCAATACATTCCACTTACTACAGACAGACTATTGTGTGTCAGACTTTTTATTTATCAGAATATATGTACTACTGCAACACCTTTCCTTCCAGCAAGGTTTATGTGACCAGTATTTAAAATCTGTCCCTATGTTTGGGCCTTTGTCCCCCCAGCCTTTCTGGCTTTGTAAAGATTTCTTGCACTGAGAGGTTGGGAGGTATGACATTCTGTGAAAACACCAAGATACTACTACCTCACATGCAAAAGTGACTAATTCTTGATTAGAACCACCAATACCATCACATATGCTAGCTTCCCTGGTCCACTGAGCCTCATTGTTCACTAAATAGAGAGGGGTCATCCATCACACAATCAACAGCATGCATATGTACATTGTTATCCTGCATGAAGTGAGGCATACAATGTGTGAGCACTATCTATGTTACAGCCCTAAGATTGTCTGGTCCACTGCTATACCATAGCTGATTTTCTGTTAAAGTGGTTAGATGGGTACACTGATCTATTGGAGTGGGAGAACAACAGCACATGATCAGCTTGGGTAGTTGTCCAAATATCATGTGTGCCCACTGTTTAACATCACCCTGGCCTGATGGCATGAACATTCCAACCATGAGGCATACTGAAAATGAAGGAACACATACTATTGGACTGGGTACCAGTTGTCCCATGTGGATGTTAACTCTGACCAAATGGCACACAATATTTCCTTGCATAACACCAACAGATCCATACATACCATACCTTATTATAGTAATCCTTACAATTAGTATGTAGGGTAGAGATTTACCTTGCGAATGCAGCAGTTGACAGACCTGTAGTTCAGGGCTGACTCTGTGTGACACAAGCGGTACACAGCCAATACATGGATAGGTACAGGTTGTGTGGGTTACCTGGCATTGGCTATTTTATTATATGTATGTGAGTGGGAGTAAAGTGTCAGTCCCTGGGACCCTAGGTTGTTAGTGTATGTGCTATGTGATCTCTCTTAGCCAATGCCAGGGCATACTGGGCACACCTACATCTGCTTACAGGGACATCATCAGGGGGCTCCTCTTCCGAGTCCTCCTGTGACTATGGCTGAGGTTACCTAGGCACTGATAGGGGACTGTGTATCCCTTCGCTATGCTGATCCTGCCGCAGCTGCTTCTTCAGTATCATATTGTGTAGTATGACACATACTGTGAATATATGTGCACATGTGGCTGGAGAATACTGCAGGGCTCCACCAGATATATTGAGGCACTGGAACCGTGACTTCAGCAACCCAAACACATGCTCTATGTTGTTCCTAGTTTGTGCGTGTGCCTCAATATGGCATTCTTCAGTGTGTGTGTGTGTGTGTGTGTGTGTGTGTGTGTGTGTGCATTTCTAATGGGGGTCATCATTCACAGTTCCACTGCGTAGCCAGCATCCCCTACTAAATGGCCATGTGGGATGTCCCCCCTAGCAAACATCTGGTACAGCTGTCATGCATGCCAGATATGGAAGTCATGATAGCTGTCAGGGCTGTCAGCAGACATATTAATGATAATGCCCTAGGCATTGCTCACAACCAGGCAGTTGATGGAGTGGTACCCTTTGCAGTTGACTTAGATTCTACCTTCTTCACTGGGTGGTGCCTTGATGTGTACATGAGTGCAGTCTATGGCACCCAGTACCTCAGGGTAGTATTCTACATGGCAGAAGAGTCACATTACTGCTGGCCCTCACCTCAGGGGTGAGGAGAAAAGAAATGTGCTCACTGGTGTGTGCTAGCATGGCATCCAGGAACCGGTAAAGTAGCCTGGATGCTGATGCTTGTGAGACCTCCATCATATACCCAGTTGGTCTTTGGAAGGTACCTGTGGCTATTATCCTAAGGGCTATACATACTTTTGTTTCCATTGGGATGGGTTCCCCTTCTGTTGGCTCTGGGCCCGAGTTGAGGATGGCAGAGCTCAGTGAGTACTTGTAACATGTCCCTGTCCACCCTGTAGTGCTCGAAAATCTCCAGCTCATGTAGCTCCTGGAAAGCTACCCTGGGCCTGAACACTCTTCTCCTTCTCTGCCTAGTCCTATTGTCATTAGCAGCAGCAGCAGAAGTGACTTCAGCATCTAACACATACTAATGTAGGAGACCTGCAGCAGCCCCTAACATTCTGTTAGTTAAAATTCCCAAGTCTGTTCTTCAATGGTGCAAAGTGTGTGGGAAAAATCAGATTGTAGGGTGTATGCATACTTTATAGTGTTCTACTATAGGTGATGCCTGTGTGATTGGCTACCTATGATGCACTGCACCTGCCTAATATATCACTGACATCATTTAATAGTCATAGTTTAAGTTAAGCAAGGATCATCACTAATTAATACATCACTGGCCTTTAAGATACTCTAGCACTGCAGCGCACAGTGCAAATGGGCATCTAGTAGGTGAACACTGCTTAGCAGTCAGTCACACACCCCCAATCTGCCATGCTCAGCACAGCAGCACACCACAAAAACATGTGGAAACACACACCCCATAAGTAAACAAAGCTTAGTAGTCAGTGCACACACATCCTCAGGCTTCCATGCTCAGCATGGCAGTGCACCAAGCAAACAGGTGCGGTTAAGCTCCAATCATCTTAGAAGTTATTGAACGCACCCTCTCTTGATGTCACCTACCTCCTCTGTGGACACCAGCACTGTTGTCTGCCTACACAGAGGGGATATGCGGACATGGTTACCCCATTATGCTAGTCAGTATCTCCACCTCTTTTGCATATGGATCTGTGCTCACAACCTGCATACTATATTCTTCCAAGTTAACAACAGCATCAATGCACCATTGTAGATACTACATGCAGGGTCCTGTAATACAGGTCTATCTCATGATAATAATATTTGATTTTTCTAGGTTTTTTTAAGGCATGTTTGCATACTGTGACATGCTGCGCAAACATGCTAAGATTATTAAAAATATATATTTATTTTAATATATTTACTGTAACTTTTGGAACATGAAGAGGATAGTTTTGCTCATGTCTGTGTGTGCTATGGCATTTCTATCTACCTACATTTTTACAGCCCCTTTTGTCTGTCTACAGTCCTGTACACCGAATTTTTCCATTTACACTATGGACAGTGACACGGGGTCTGCAGAGCTGCCTAGATTTACCTGCTTATGAGGTGATTTACATGCCACACAAGTTTCTGTGTTTGTGATCAGCAGCCCTTAATGAATCTAAAACTTTTTGTACCCATACTGGCAGCACAGTGCGATGCCTACTTGGTAAAAAAAGCATGTAGGCTTTATTAAATTCCCTGAACAGTGTATTAAAAATGGTAGTTAGCTTGCAGCATTTCATGGTGCAGCGGGCTTGTCCTCCTGTAAAAAAAAATGAGTTTTAATTTTTGTTGTTTCTGATTATTTTAAATTTACTCTAAAATTATCATTCTTTTGATGTTCAGTAATGCAAGTCTTTGATGTTTGATTAGACACTCGTGTATGTGTGTCTGTATGTGCATGTGTGTATGTGTATATATATATATATATATAGATATATATAAAATATATATAGATATATATATATATATATATATATATATATATATATATATATATAAAACTAACTTCTAGGACATGGAAGAAGAGAACAGAGCCAAACAGATGTTGAGCACTTTCATTCTTTAGTATATATAAGAACTTATTTTGAAAAAAAAACAAAGAATAAAGTAAAGCCTTGTTATGCCTCTCTTTATAAAAACAAAAACAGCTAATAAGCATCATGTATAAGCAATGTAGCAAAATAAAACAATACAGTCACCTAATTTTAAAGTCCTTCTTGATAATTTATTTTTATTTATTTATTTTACAATTGTTAACTGGGTAGAGCCCATTTGGGCAAGTAGCCCATTTTCAGCGGAGACCCGGGGAGAAAAACTCCATAACAATAGTGCAAAAAGATTACAAAAATTTTTAAAAGATTTACAAACAATATACAATATACAATAATATATATACATAACTACATAATACAATTCATAATATATATAATATATGCAATAATAATGCAGATGAACCCAACACCTTTGATCCACGTTCTCTTAGAAGGAAAAGTATTTATAACCCATCACTTCACAACACACTGCAGATTTTTTTAAAAGTATGTGACTGTGAATTGAGTGCACTGCTTAAGGACAACAAACATACTAAGTGGTTTAGTTTGACCACCATTGAGTTTAAAGCTTTGCAGGAACTTAGCCTTGATAAAAGTTTATGCATTATGAAAGAGGTCCAGGGGACAAAGATTGTGCTTATGGAACAGAATGTGTATTTATTTTTATTTATTTATTTATTTAACATTTGTTTACTGGAAAAGTCCGACTTAGAACAGAGCCAATTTTCAGCAGAGGCCCAGGGAGAAAAACTTCAGACACATGTCTCTGTAACATGGAAGGAAACCCACACGGACACAGGGAGGATATGTAGACTCTGCACAGAAGGAACCCCAGCCAAGAACTGAACCAGAGAACATCTTGCCGTGAGGTGACAATGCAACCACTACCCATTGCATCATTTATTTTATATATATATATATATATATATATATATATATATATATATATATATATATATATATATATATATATATATATATATATACATATATATATAAAACTGGTTGTAGCTTCCACTTGCAAGCACCATGTCAGGAATGGGAGAGGGAGTGCACTTTCGGGCACAGCGCTGGGGCATCCAGGATTCCAGAGACATGGCAGGACTCCTTGTCATAGACCATGAGCAGAGACTGCTGCAGGGCCAGTACAAGGGTTCCCAATATAAAGTGGAAGCCTGGGACCGTCTCACCCATGACCTCACCAATGCCACTGGCATACCCCAGACTGGTGAGCAGGTCAGGCATCACTGTGCTAACCTGAAGCAGCGAGAGGGGGATTTCTTGGATCAGTGGATCCAAGAGGCTAGGATGACAGGGGAGGTCCCAGTAGTGTGCAAGTATCACTCCACTATCTGAAACCAAAAAGCCAGATACAAGCTAAATAAATTGAACTGTAAGCACCAGTCACCATGCTCTAGCAACAGTGAAACGATCCTTTATTGCTCAAGTTCCACACATAAACAGTACCAAAAAGTACTTTAAAACACGAAGACAAGGCAAATGAGTTATTCTTATGTGTTGTGTTAAGCGCTTTTCATCCTGATTTTATCCAGACTTCTTCAGACCTGAAAGAATAACTCATTTGCATGTATTAGTATTTAGTGGAGCTTTTCTCCTCGGGCCTCTGCTGAAAATGGACATGTATCCAGCCAGACTAGCCCGGTCAACAAATGTAAAAATAAATAAAAAAATAAAAAATAAAAAAATTTGCCTTGTCTTCGTGTTTTAAAGTACTTTTCAGTACTGTTTATGTGTGGAACCTGAACAATAAAGGATCGTTTTACTGTTGCTGGAGCATGGTGACTGGTGCTTACAGTTCAATTTACATCACTCCACTATCTGTTTAATAATTGCCAGATCATGTATATTATGGATGGGTATGGCTAAATATTCCTCTTATGTCCTTCACAGTGCCAAGTGAGCAGGCTGTGAACCAGGAAGCCCATGGCTGTCGCTTGGAGAGGTTGCGATGCGAAGCAGGTTAGTAATAGTCTTGCATGTACTGTCATAGGAAATAAATCTAACTGTATTAGTAAGTCAATTGCCTGTATAAAACCTGTACTGTATAAGGCAAGTACTACATACACCAGAGAATATGGCAGAAAGAGTCTCATATTGGTTGTATGCAAATGAAAGCATAATAGCCTGACAATGAAGGTCTAACTGCTGGACTGCATGTGTTTACTCGGGTATCATATGGTAATGTAGATTTGCAATTACTTAATAGTACTGTTATATTAAGCACTGTTACCCACACTGTGCAACATAAATTAAAAATGTGTAGGAATGTCTGTATATGACTGGTGTAATCCCCAGAGGTCAGCTAGTACAACTGGGAGAGACATAGACAGAAAACAGTGAAAAGATGGACAACAAAATCCAAATAACACACACAACTGAGATGTGAACTGTTGTATTTTTAGCACACACAGCCATGGTTCAAATCCTGGGAGTGGTAGTAGTTTGCATACAGAATCATACCCCACAACTGTACAGATATGTCCAGAATGTCCAGTATATTGGCCCATATCTGCTGCCTGTCACTGTATCCCCCTGGGAAATCATTGGGATGATCCCGGACATATAAGCTGCAAACAAGAAATACAACTGATTGTCACACATCTATAAGAACAAACCAGTCATCTAGAAACTCCCCAAACTGTTATGAGAGTATGAGGCCAAGTATATCCCATCTACACCCACATGTTGTCAAGCTGTGACCAGAATGTGTACAGTAACAGAGTGACATTTAAGTGCATAATGCTAATGTGAAATCTGGTACTTTGTGTGGCAACATCCAGGTAGTGCTAACAAACATTGCTCTCACAGGTACGTCAGATATGAACACTGTGCCGAGAAATAAAAGCTTGATACCCTGTACTGGTACTGTTTACTCTGGTATTGTATGGCATTGTGAGTGTTGCAGTTGCTCTGAATAATAAGGTATCACTGATCACTGTCACCCACACTGTGCTACATAATATAACTGTCTAGGAAATCCTGTATAAGAGTGTTGTAAGTCACTAAAGGTTGAAGAGGGCAATAGTCTACATATGTCCCGGTTCACCTGCATGTGGTCAAGACATGGCCAGAGTCTGTGCAAAAAGAGATGGACAGGTATGTGCATAACATCAACCTGGAATCTGGGAGTATGTGTAGAAACAGTTAGTTGGTGTTAACAAACAATTCCTCCACAGGTATCTACTGTCCAAACTAAGGCAATAGGGTAGTGTAGTAATACTTGTAAGGTACAGATAACAGCACTGACTAGGAAAGTAATGCAAACTACAGGAATATACTAGTTGTTAATTGACATCTTTCTCCCCCCCACCATATCTCCAACAATACACTAAATATCCACCTCAATTGGTACGTGATGACTTCACTGTTATGTTGGGACATATGTCCTATTGTTTGATAATTATTTAAATCTGTTTCTATGCATGTGCTATGTTGAAATACTCCAACATTGGTGGCATGGTGCCATCAATGTACCTGCATGCTGTTGTTATTACCACTGTGGTCCCATATATGCATGTGTTCTGTTTGCTATGCAACTGTTCCATATCTGGTGTCTGGGTTAATGGGAATATCTATGCATGCTGTTATACCTAATCCTGGAATGTGTTGACTATTACTAACCCACATATGTTGATAAACCATAAACACCATAGCATGTATGGGAATGTGGGTCCCAGCAGACCCACCTGTCCCACCTCAGCTGGCCGTGGCACTGGGCACCAGCACATCTGGGGCCCAACCCAGGACCTCCTCATCCATTGGTCCTGCACCACCTTTGGGTGGAACCACCTCAGGGGATGGGGCTTCCCCCGCTGAGAGTGGGCGCAGCCAGGAACCTGTCACCTGTCGCCAGGTCTGGGTCATGGTGCATAGCGAGCTCAATCAGCAGTTTGGAGATCTGCTACGCCAGCTCGAGGGCCATGTGTCACGACTAGAGAAAACAGCCCCCAGCACAGCCAACTTCGGGGCTGTGAAGGTGCAGTGGTGACTGCCCATGGGTGGGGACCTCAGTCCCACTGTTTCCACTAGGGGGCTCATGGGCTTCCGATTTCCCAACACCCCTCCCCATCAAGGTGTTTATCCCCCATGTGTCATATACTGCCCCTGTATGCATCTTGTTTGTCTTGTCTGTTAACCTACCTCCCCAAATATACCTACTATCCCTCCCCAACATCCCACTCTCACCTGAAAAAAAAAGGGCAATCTGTTCCCAAAAAAAAATATTGCCCCATACATAGCTGTCCATTTCACACATGTCCACTGGACACATGTAATCTGGTCTAATTGGCATCACAACATATTATTGTTGTCCTCACCCCTCTCTCAGGGGTTTGAGTGTCCAAATCTACCTCCAAATTCAGTGTATATGCACAGCTGTTGCTGTAGAAGAAATGGGCAGCTATGGACCTTCCCTACACCCTCCTGCACATCCCTAGCTATTTTCCCTACTGTCTTTCCCTCTTTGTGCCCCTTTTTCACCACTTTCCTATCAACCCTTTTTCTTTTCTTTTAAAGAAATTAGCATGAGGTAAGTGGGAGTAAGCACTTTTAAGCAGCAGTAAGTGGGTTTAAGCTTGTTTGTGCAGGGGTAAGCAATGCCTACACAGGTTAAGCAATTTAGAAGCTAACTGAGTATAAGAAACTGTAACCAGAAGTTAGCAGTGCTTACCTCCACGCAAATCCGTACAAACCCACTTACAACTGCTTAAAAGTGCCTTAATCACTCTGTATCCAATGGCCCTTGTTCTGCCCAGCAACAAAATAAACAGCCTTTGCAAGGCTCAAACCCAGGACCCTGCACACCATAGCCAAAGTGATTTACCACTAAGCCATGTCAGATATACATAACCCTGATGTTTTCACAAACATATCATCCAGCCCAGTCATTCAACAGTACAGGAAATGTATTTAAACATGTAGATGTATGTGTGTGTGTGTATTTATAACTAAATAGATACAGATATATATATATATATATATATATATATATATATATATATATATATATATATATATATATATATATATATATATATATATATATATATATATATATATATATATATATATATATATATATATATATATATATATATATATATATATATATATATATATATATATATATATATATATATATATATATATATATATATATATATATATATATATATATATATATATATATACAGCATTAATACATACCTATATAGGTATACACAGACATATCTATAGATATAAAAGAGAAAATAACAAAAACATATGTCCACATGCATCATTAATTGGGGTGAGGGGGGCCCAAACAACATATGTCTTGTATGTAGAGATATCCCCCGACAGCCAAACACATCTGCCCTGCAATACAATACCAACTGTTGCAAATCCCATAACCAGGACCTGACACAACATGGGCACAAGATGTTAACAGTACTCCATCCCACCTGTATGATGTCAGGCTGGTATCAGTAACATATCATGCAGTACAGTCTGGCTACCATAGGGAATGTACAATGTGGAAGCAATCAACATTCCTAAGATACATATACACAGACACATATATGCAGATACATATATATATATATATATATATATATATATATATATATATATATATATATGTAACTACACATACACACACAGAGATATGTATAGGAAGATACATATGTAGAAGGTGCACACAACATGGAACAGCCACTATGCCTACAGTTGCCACCTTACCAACTGGACACTGTATGAGCCACCCATACAAATGACAATTGTTGCCTGCAACATATACCCACAGAGAGGTCAAAGGATATAACACCACACACAGGTTTGCATACATGGGAAAGCTTTATTTGTGTACTATTACAGTTGTATATGCCATGTCATATAGCTGTTTAGACTCTGACATACATATAAACAGAGTAATGCAACTGTGAAACAGTTATATTAATACAGTAGTCTGGAAAGGTTTACATATGTTGCTGTCCAGGCCGAGGCCTTCAAGTAGTACAATAGTAAAGACAGACTGGGCCACAGGATAACAATCAATCAACAGTAAGTAATGCAGATGTATAGTCCAGCAGCCTCTATCTACACTCTGTACACAATCCCTAGGGGTAAAGACCTCAGTTGACACAATGGGATGTATCTGTTACATAACAAGGCATAACTGACACCATCACAATCACACTGACAAACAGAACAGTCTGTATGGCAGGAAGCAGTAGGCCTGCATTTACCCAAGGTGAATTGTATGGTAATGTACATCCAGATACCTTAAGGCAGCTTACCCTGATACCCCCACATGTTGTAACAGCCTAGGTTAGTTATGGTGCATCCCCCCATAGACTGAATAATACAGGGCCATATACCACTGTTACATACACTGGCCTCTGGAGTGCATAAGGGCACACATGTATTGTGTAGATGAAGCCCACACATATATGGACCCAACCCCACAATATGTGTAGGGGCCACAACAGCAGTGGACTGATGGCAGGAATGGCAGCATGACATACTCACAGCCCACTACATAACAACCCCTGACAGCATGTCATATGTACAAAGCCTGGTATGTAGGTGGAGGACAGAGGCTGGAACACAGGCCCATATGTGAAATACTGTTGTCATACACTAAGCAAGTCACTGGTGTTACAGGATAGTCTGCAACATACCCTTAGTCAGGAATATGAAGTTAGAAACAGAAATGGATGTAGCCATGTACTGATAGCACTCAACACACACACTGCCAGTGATATATCTGACACAAGACCTGTGTGGTGGACAGACAAAACATAATAGGCACACCTCTGGCCATCAAGTGGATAGGCCCACAGTTGAGAGCTATGCAGACAGACTGCATTCCAAGTTAAACTAGTATGTACACACAAACCCTGTAACACTGGTGCTATACAATGCATACAACAACACTACTCACACTCTGTCTGTAGTTCTGGAACCTCCTACAAATATGTAGCTGGCCTGAGTGTGCAGGTTCTCTTGTAAGAGGTATTGCTACCTGCTGTCTGTAACACTGCTGCCCACACACAGGAAGGATGTCCACCATACAGGAAAGGTAAAGGGACCACACCCACATGATGTAGGGATTTATAGTAGTTGGTTGCCATGACAGTGGTAATTGGAAGTACTACACAGCATGCTGCATGCAGGTAGCAAGTGGAGGACACTGATTGGTGCAGAGGCCATCACCTGATCATGTGCATCACCTACAAAATCCATGCTGCAATCTATTCAAAGCAGCTCAATCCATTTACTGGAGGGAGACCGAGAGAGAGAGTGACTGAAAGGCAAAAACAAACACAAAAAAAAAAACATCCAGCAAACTATCCAGAAGAGACATCATTCCCAGAACAGGTATGTGAAGTATATATGCATGTAATTGACTGTAGTACTTGGTCCATAATAATGGGATAGATGATGTGGAATGATTTATATGTGCCATCAGGTGTTGTTGTAATGATGTTCAGCTGAACAACTGCTAAGGACAATAGAGTCTGTCCCTGTGGGTAGTGGGCCATACCCATCAACTGTGCAGAGCAGCACTGACTGATAAGATGTAAGCCATCATAGTGTGTGTTGTGTAATGGGAAGTATGTATATTACTGTGGCCAATAGCTGGTGGTGGAAGTAATGCCATAATGATGGACACATGGGTTCCACAGCCCACCTCTTGCAGGATACTCAGGTTAACCTGTATTGTAGCATGCAGGAATGCCATAGGTGTGTAATAGGGTTACCTGCAATCTGGCCCTACATATACCCCTAATGTCAGGCTGTGTCCATATGTGGCACCTGTCTGTGTTGTAGCAAGGCAGAACAGTGCAGCTGTGCAGGAAGGTGTTGTGAGATTGTGGACCTGATGTCTGAATGTACCCCATATATAGGTATGCATATGTGTACATATATATATATATATATATATATATATATATATATATATATATATATATATATATATATACATGTATGTCCACAAATATACAGATACCCATGTGTAGACATATATATAAACACATATATACATCATATATATCTACACATATATAGATATATACCTATATGCACATGTCTACATATATACAAACACACACACAAACATATATGTATGTAAATACATGTCCCCTATATTACCACCACAGTGCTGCATGCTATGTGTGAGGGAACAGCACACATAGCAATACACACAGATATCTACAGCTGTCAGTGTGTGCAACATGGATGGGTATGTCACATGTGAACCCCTTGTTGGGACCACATTGCCCTTGTCTGTGAAGTATGGAATGGGAATATGGGGAAGTATGGCAGGTATAGTTGTGGAGGTGGTCAGGGTTGGTAGATATAGAGGACAGCCTACAGGGGTGGTATGTGACACATGTGGTGGGTAAACACCCTGGATGGTGTGTGTGGTCTGTGATGTGGATGCCCCATGGGCCCCAATATGGACACAATGGGAACAAGCCTCCCACCCACTGCTACTCACAACAGCAGTCCATGTCCTGAAGGTGCCTGGCCTGGAGGCTGAGCAGGAGGAGCATGTGGACCCTGTGAATGTGTACTGGGTGCCTCAAGGTGATGTAGCACATCCCACATGTGTCTGTGGAGCCCATTATGGAACAGACCCTGGACCTGACCTCAGGGGACAAGATCATGTCTGTGTGTGCCCCCAGGGGACAACATCCCCTGAGTTGGTTCCACCTGAAGGTATTGCTGGACCAGTACATGAGGAGGCCCCAGGGTGGGTCACACATGTGATGTGGCCTGGTAACATGGGCAGATGAGTTTGGAGAGGTGGTTCTGCTGGCCAATAGTACATATACATGCTATTGTGTCACTGTTATAGAACATATGTGGGTAGTAATAGTCTACACAATCCTGGAACATGTCCAACAGCATGCATAGATATCCCCAATAACACAGAATGTCAGATGTGCAGCAACCACATAGCAAGCATACCACAGGCATATATGGAACCATAGTGGCCCTGACAATGGCATGCAGGTGAATAGTCTGTAACAGGCCAGCAATGATAGTGTCCACACAGGGAACATGGCTACAAACACATTGCACAAAGTGTGGTACAATACAATATCTGCCCCACTGGTAGGTAAGCTGTAGCCATACCTATTGAGTTGTGTGTACAGTTTGTTGTCACTGATATGGTGGGGGGTGACAGTGATGTGTATTAAGAACTGTGGTAACCTTGCTGCATGACTTGCTCACACCTGTGTCCATCTTTATGTCTTTCAGGCAAGATGTCACATGGAAGGCTTCCAGCTTACTCAGCTGCTGAGAATGACATTGTGGTAAACCACCTAATACAGCACTACCCTGTCTTGTTTGGCTGGGCCACCCATGATCAGCAGGAGTGGACCACCCTGTGGAATGACCTAGTCCACAGGGTCAATGATGTCGGACTGCACAACCGCAGTTATGAGCAGGTCCAGCATCATTGTTCTGACCTGCTTCACAATGCCCATCAGCATGCTGCTGCAGTCCAGGGGATCACCTCAAAATGGGGGGGCCATGCCATCCATCCCCCCGACATGTGGAGGAGCTCCTAGCCAGCCTCATGGCACCTGCCCATCCACATAACCACCAACTGCCAGACACCTTTGTGGAGGTGGGTGCTACCCACACACTGGCTGAGGAGCATGCAGGTAAGGCCACAGGGCACATCAGTAGACCACTGTTGCATATACATCCACATCTGTACAGGTAGATCATGCATATCTGACATGTCATAGATATAGTTTGTTGCTGCATAGTAGTGATAAACAGATGTGCATATGTGGTAGTATTGTGGACATGTACTGTTGATGTATTGTAATGCTGCACCCACCCTGTAGCAATGCCACAGGTGTGGCCACTGACTTTGCATCTCTCACCCTCTTATGTAGGTCCCTCCAGTATACCACCAAGGCAGCAGCCTGTAGCTGGTGAGTATGGTTTATGTAGATGCTTGCCAATACACCGGGCATGTAATGGCTATGGTATATTCCATGCACACATCTAACACACCTACCCAGAATGCATGCTGTACATGTGCATGTATTGTTGCTGTTAAATGCATGGCATCACAGTGGTGACCATGATGGGGTATTGGAAGGGTATGTCAGACACCTGCAAGATAACTAACATCCTGTCATTGTGGAATGTGTCCACAGGGAGTAACATAATGGTGGGAGACATGGCCTACAGTAGGGACATGTTTGGAACAACACCCATATACAGTGCAACACCAGTGTATATACCTGTAGGACAATGGCAACTGTTGCAGAGTTACACTATGGCATAAGGTATTACTGTGGTCCACATTATCAGCTGGGACTAGGCTGTAACATGTGGTGTTCAGTGTATGGGACACTGCAAACTGACACACATGTGTAGGCCTTACTTGTCAAGCATCTGCAGAAAGGCTGAAGGTGGGGGCATCAGCATGACACACCAGTGCACTGCAGCAGGGATCCTAAGGATGCTAAGAATGGCTGTATCTGCACATAGTCAGGTTCAGGAACTGTGGCAGATGTAACCCTACCCCACAGCAATAGTGATGGCAGTGTGTGAACACCAAGGGATGTGCACATGAGTAGACCTTGCAATCATGCAGATTAGGGGACATGTGTAGGGCAGACTGAACATACACTGGCAAATGCAGATGGCCCATGCTAGTATACCCCTGCCAGGAGTAGTGACTGCTGTAGTACACATAACAATAGGTGCAACAAACCATCATGATAAGGGTGTGCACACATATGCCCACACAGAGTGTATGCATCACGGTCAGCATCCACACACCTAACACATTCCGTAGACACTGCATGTGAAAGTACAGGACATATGTCACATATCGGGCTCATGTACTGTTAATATATGCAGTGATGTGGTCCCATGGCAGATCAAGGAAGGGTGCATCATATCAATAAGGGTGTGTACACCCCCCATAGCCATGGTATGCTCTGATGGTTGTCAGTGTAATAGTATTGGATTGGTCATACATGGTCCACTGATGTTGAGAGCTGTAAATCAGACATCAGGCATTCACAAATGACATCTGTCCACATATCATCCCAGGTATGTGTTGCTGAAAAACATAGGGGCTGTGAGCATTAAAGCTGACATAACTGACACAGTACTACACATTCAGCAATGGGTTGTACACCTGTGAGGTGTGGTGCACAGTACATGGCAGGGTGCAGAACAGGTGCACAGCAATACTGTGTACATGGGTGCAGTGGTATCCAGGGGAAGGGGCATCACCTAGTGACACAGCACATGCATCACACACATGTATACTGTTGCTAGCATGGATTGACTATAGCTGCACTGCATGCTGTTGTGTACCATATGTTATGCATGTTGACAGATGGGTAATAGGAGGACTGTGTGTACTATCATTGTGCAACCTCACCTGTATGTGTGTGTGTGTGTGTGTTGGGTGGTTAGTTTGTCTGTAGGGTCACTCTGGTGAAGTGGAGGGAGGTTGATGCATGTAGGATGCATGTGTGCATGTGTGTGTGTTTGTGTGGGTGGCCATGTATGCACATGTGTGATTGTGGGGTTGTTCATACAGCAGTACCTCCCTTTGGGATCATGCAGTACATGGACATGGACTGCCACATGACACACCAGGAATACTTGTCATGTATGTAATCACAGGACAGCTGATAGTATAATAAGGTCTGTAGCATGGAACAGGCATTGAGAGGGAAGGTAGACACCAGGTATACCCTTAATATTGCATTCAGCAGAGAGGTGACTGACAACCCACATATGCAGCACTACAGATGCATTGGGGAATTACTAGTCAACACCAGGGAGTGTATCCATATATTACAGTTGTCACATGATAGGCTGATTGAGCAGCATATCTGGCATGTACTGAGCAATACATACACATGACACTCCAGTGCATGATATTATGGAGTGAACATAGTAGCCCCCACATATAGGGGCCATGCTCATGATGTCCGGACATACACAGGGTGAACACTGAATGACAGCAGTGAGGCCATGTAAAACCACTCCACACAGGTCAGGCAGGTAATGGAGTAACAGGTCTTGTGTTGTGATCACTTGTCTAGGCATTTAGAGGACTGATATGTTAATGAGTGGTATCAATGAGTGTATGTTACCAAGTGTGATGCAGGATGGGGAACACATGGGAATATATGTGGGACTGTCTGTAAAGTCATGGACAGGTAGGTATTAAGGTGGTGTGTGTGTGTGTGTGTGTGTGTGTGTGTGTGTGTGTGTGTGTGTGTGTGTGTGTGTGTGTGTACTGTTATGCAATGCTGTACAGGTCTTAAAGTGCATTTATTGTTTTCCCCACAGGTGGCGAGGTGGGTCAGGGTCCCTCCTGCATGCAATCTGATGTTGGTGTCCATACAGACACCAAAGATGATGATAGTACTGTTGAGGCACAGGTGGGGTTGTCAGGGGCTGAAACAGTGCCATCATTTGACATCCCCCTTTTAGCCACCCCAACCCCACACACAGTTTCAGTGCCTATACATACCCCATCACCAGTGGCCATAGTGGAGGGACAGCTGGCATTTGGTGGCAGTGCACAGGAAAGTGTGGTAACCATGCCTACTGTGTCTGGTCACAGCAGGCATAGCCAGATGTCCAGCAGGGCACCACATAGGCAGATGTCCCAGGGTGCTCATGGTAGGGCCACTGGTCATCATGCCCCTGGCAGATGTGACACAGCTGGTACCAGCAGGTGCATGTTTCAGGCTGTCATGGTGGTGCAGGCACATATGGAACATTACACCAGACAGGGCCTGAGGCTGCAGAGGGCTGCTCTCACATCTGCAAGTGACAACTTCCGTGAACTGTCTGGTGCCATCCATGCATTAACTGAGCTCATGGATAGATGGTCTGGTGAGATGATGGCCCTCATCGACCGTGGTCTGTCCATGCTTGAACATGTGGTGGGAGTGCAGCGATGGCCGTGTGGATGTAGGCCAGCAATGCCAACAGCTGGCAGTCAACGTGGACATGCTAGGACACCAAGGGGCTCCCATAGTGGCAGTACCAGCCCTGGCACTGTGGGGGCACTGTCCACACCACACCACAGCAGGCCATGAGCACATGGTCCTGGCCAGTCCCAGGAGGGACCTGGTTCCAGCAGACATTTGTCATCATCAGGTGAGAGTAGCACATTGAGGCCTGTACCTGGACATGCCCATGGAACCCCTGGCAGGCACAGTCCATGTGTCCATGGCCAGAGGCAGTGAACTGCACACCCTGCCAGGTATGGTCTGCAGCTGTCCATAAACACCTGTGTAGGGCAGCCACATGGCAGAACTGTGTGCATGCATACCCACACACTATACAAACACACCTAGGGCAACCCCATACCTACACACACCACATCACCATGCCCAGTTCACCTCATTACACCCCTCACCCACACACATGGTGTCAAATGTATGGCCCACCCTCGGCCTCTGGCAAACCAACAACACACCCTGTGCATATGATGATACCTGTGCCACATCCCTGTCATCCATACCATCGATGCAGGGACAGGCTAATATGGTTCTGATGCACATGGTGACTGTACTACAGTGTACCACAGTACTGCAGTGTAACATGTTGTAAGGAGTAAAGTGTAATGCATATATGTCAGGTAGTGTAGCCATCCAGCAATGATGCATTATAGCTGTTAGTAACACTGGTTGATTGTGGTCTCTATAATGTTATCCATTTGTGTTGTAGGTGTACATGTGTCAGCATGAGGATGGTCTGCAGTCATATTCCACAATGGGGTATGGCACTGTGGTGACACCATGGCTGTGACATATCTGGGGTACAGTTGAACACATGTCACAGGTTTGTATAACAGTTATTGCCTGTGCCACATGGACAGGTGACCCACTGGGACATGTATAATCTGCAACCTGATGTAGACCCATCCACATACATGCACACTCTTACTTGGCAACACTGGGACTAGACCCTACCTAGGTATGTAGTGATACTGAAGTGTGTGGCTTTCATTGCACACACCACACAGCATTTAGGGTGAGGTGTGTTCCAGGTTACATGTTACATGCAGAACATCCCCAGACATGTACAGTATGCTAATGGGGATGTAATGGGTGTATATGGACAATACATAGTGTGACATACCTTCATATACACATTAACAGACACATAACAGGCAGACACACATCCGAGAGACCTGGGCCTATCACTGCTAACTAACTTGACCATGTGTCCAATGTGTTACAGGTAGGCTGCACACAGCACATGCATAACTGGCCTGGATTGTGGTATCAGTTACCTGTATGGTTGATGGTGACAGTGGTAACCATAATGTGGTACATGGGACATATACCAGGTGTACCTTGGTGTAATGACAGTGTACACAGCACCCACATCCCCCAGTGGATATTGTACTCCCTGAAACCCATGATGACACTCTGACATACCCACCATCACACATTGGCCATGACTGCGATACAACCCATTGTATATCCCAACAGTGGTACTACAGGGATATGCATCTAATGCACATGCCACATGCATAGTAGGGTGTTGCATTGTCATGCCTCACCTATGGGCAGCAACAACACTATCTGTACTACTGTGTGGCAATGGGTATTGTAATAGGAGTATGTGGCCTCAGAATGCTGTACCCTACAGATATACAGACATGCACACATACACACACTTGCCAGAACACAATGGGTATCCCATGCCTATCAACCCATTTGTACAACACTGTTGTGCTGGTACTGCAAGGCTCATGTAGCCAGTATGGAGAGGAGCTTAACAGGGTACATGTAATGTCCCATACAGCAGCAGCCACAACTGACTATGGCAATGGGTGTTGTGGTGGTTGTGAAGGCCCTCATGGAATTCCCAAGTACAGGTGTGCTAACACACAGACACTGCTATACTCAGTCATGCACATGTACACATGTGTCAGTACTGGGGTGCATCACTGCAGGTGGTCATAGCTGTGTACCTAGCTATTGTCCAAGGAGAGATGGGTTGTGTAGGGGTTGTGTGTACAGTGGTATCCTGCCACCTGCCATGTGGCAGCAGGCAATCTATCGACAGACACTACTGTGGTGACCCTCAGGGTGAGAGTGACATGCATCAGCCAATCCTCCAGGTGCCTCCTGCACATGGCCACTGAGGTGATCAAGTTGACATGTATGCAACATGCATTACAACACATGGTTAGTGTCTGTGATGGAGACCTGTACCCAAGCATGTTCTGTTGACTGTGGTAGTGTAGTGGAGGTACCCATGGCATGTGGTGCATACAGGGTGTTATCTCCTATATGTGCCAGTTCTTACACAGCTGGGCAGACATGTCAGTGTCAATCAAGCTTAGGTTGCCTGTACATATCCCAGCTGGATACCTGCCATCTGCACATCTGTACAGGGACTGACAGTCATCAGCTTGGCAAGTAGCTATGCAGTAGGATGAATGTGTTGACAGATAGACATTTGACAACAATATGTATGCCATAACTACATGTCAGAAGCCCTCACTAACATGTGCTGTACAGACGGTAGTCTACAGTTACATTCCACATGTCGGATCATTACCCAGTAGGGGTTATATACTGTGACACAGCTCACACACCAGGGATACAACAGGGAGGCCTCAGAGTCCAGCTATGCCTGCAGGTGTGCCTGTTGTCAGTACTACATTTAGCACTCTACTCTTGCCTGGGTAAGCACTGTCAACAGTAGTACCACCATGATACACTACATGCCAGTGTGACAGCATGTACCCTGGGCTACTACCCCTGTATGTAACACATTCACATGGATAACAGTGCTGTACAGGCCTCATATACATCTGTGTCCCACACATGACACTCACACCCCTTGCTACTGTAATGACAGCACATAGGCACATGTATTGTACATGGCATTACATACACTTATTACAGATGTCATTACCCTGCTATGTTATCAGACTGGGTGGTGTGAACTGGTTACCAGGGCTAAGCCATGCTTAGCAGGTATCAACATTGCTGCAATATAACAGCTAAGCTGATTTGCACACTGGTAAGTGAAGCCTACACTGTGTAAGCACCCGTACATTTACCCATAGCTTAGCACCACTTAGCTTCATGCAAACCCATGCAAACCCACTTAAAGCTGCTCAAAACTGCCTTAACCACTCTGTATCTGACAGCCCTTGTTCTGCCCAGCAACAAAATGAACAGCCCTTGCAGGTCTTGAACCCAGGACCCTGTACACTATAGTCACAACACTTAACCACTACACCATGACCACTGTGAAGACAGCTGTTGTTTTTCCAATATATCTGTCAATACACATATTGATTAGTATTGAACAATTGCCTTTACTTCCACAATTGTGTAGTACTTGTTATTAATATGACTGTTGCATCACATATGTTGTTTTATCATAATGTACACATAGCAGATACATATGGTGAGATACATCTGGGAGGGTATACACAACCGTGAGGTTTACACATGACAGGAATATGGATATATACATATAATAGGTTGATATATGTCTACATGTACATACACATGTATATTCATACATATGTCTGTATACACATCTGTATAGTGCAACATATATATGGCCATGTGTACATCTCTTCATATGTACATATATATATATATATATATATATATATATATATATATATATATATATATATATATAGATATATGTATATATAGCTATATATGTATGCACATCCTATGTGTACAGATATGCCTATTTATGTAGATATATATGTAGATATCTATAACTATATGTGCATACATATCTATTCTGATATACCTATTACTGTCAATATATATGTAGATATCCATAAGTATATGTGCATATGTATCTCTATCTGTATATGTGTAGACATATATTGCTGTGTATATGTATATATCTGAGTGTTTATATGTATATATATATATATATATATATATATATATATATATATATATATATATATGTATATACATATCCATCTATGTATGTCGATATGTATATGTGTATATATCTATATAGATATATGGATAATTATATATACATATATGTTCACCATATGTCCTGAACATGGAGTGGAGCCCTACCTCAGCCCCAATAGTCCCAACCTCTTAGTGCAAGGGGATGTCAGGTATGTATTGCAGGTATATATGTAGACTATTGCTACTGTAATAGGGGTTGTCTTCACAGACATGTTGTGTGTGGGAGGTCACATCTGCTTTTAACATGTGTGCCATTGGCTACTGACAGACATCCTAAGGACATCATAGTACAGTACCACTGCTAGCACAGTAATGATCCTGTGGACTACAGCAGAGATATGGCCAATAAATGTGGACAGTCTGACACACTCTGGTCAGTCCAGAGGTATACACAGAACCCCTTAGTGCAAGACATGTGGACCAAGCCTGACAATGTGGATGTTAACAGCCATGTAGATGGGTATATCATGTAAATACTGGTATACATTTGCCCCCATAGGTTATGCATTCACACACCCCTGTCTGTCCTGACACATAATAACCACTGGTACAGAGGTGCCATGGCCACATACTACCCACTAGTTAGTGACATACATCTGTACAGCATCCCACTGCTTTGTCTGACATACATGACTGTTATGGTGGCCTGGCAGCAGTACATCTGGCAAGTATCTGGACATAACATCACACTGGGTAAGTACACTAAGCTGCTAGGCATGTAACAAAGCACTGTGCAGGCTACAGGCAGACTGCCACAACACTGGCCTACATTTCTTATGGGGAATACACATGTACCTGCATATATAGCAGGCTCTACAGGCATGTCACAGCACAGAGTAACAGACACCTGTGTGAAAGTGCATAACCACAACCAATGTGAACACAGCCACAGCCACATATGGTAAGCTAGCGTAATATTACAGTATATGGACTATCTGATCAACACCATCCTCATATGTGCCACTCACACACTAACCCTACATATACTGGGCCACTACACAGTGTGGTCCGATGCCTGTCTGTGGTATGGGACATGTGTGTGTTTGGCCCTACAAACATGTAAGCCGATAGGGTAACATACAGTGGAGCAGCATGTAACATCAGATAGAACAGGACCAAGAACAATGACATCTACCACAGTCTGTACACAGGCCAAGGTACATATTCACAATACACACACTGTCGACAATCACCATAAGTACACAGACCTCAGTACTGTACACACAACCACAGAATGCCCAGGTTATGTCCTCAAATATAACCCCTACTATACATAACATGTGTAGCAGTCTGATATCTCACTGGCTTGTTATCAGATATGATGTCAATAAATTATGGTGTACAGAACATATGCACCTCTTACTGCATGACATATGTACAAAGGTTGACAGAGTTGTGGCTGGAGGCACAAACACAGGGCCAATATTGACATGTTGCTGTGATAACCTCATACATTTACTGTTGTAACAGGGTTTGTTGTGACATATGTCCTATGAGGGATATGAAGTCAGTAACTCTCATGGCTGTCACCATGTACTGACTGCAATCCTCACACTATGCTTCTGCAGTTCACAGATAGGTGCTCTGTGAGTAACACAAGAAACAAAAGGCACCACACACTGCCCAGTCTGCAGATGACCCTACAGATGGGGGTTTCCTCAGAAACATAGCACTGTCATGACAGGTATTAAAACATGTAGACCAGCCATATCCACACACACCCTGTTAAACCAACATTACTCCAAATGCAGAATAGCAACACTTACATTCTGTAGTCATGTCAGGCACATCCCCTCCTGTGTGTTGGCCTGTTTCCACAGTGTATGTTGTTAGAGGTAAATGCCCAATCCATCTGTGATGCTGTTTGCCAAACACCAGATCTAGGTCCTGCTCACAGTGAATGAAAAGGCCCAACACCAACATGATGTTCCTAGATATTGGAGTGTGTTTCCATGCAATTGGCTATGGGAATGTTACCACAGCTGTTCCACATGCAATCAGCTAGAGGAGGGCTGCAATTCATGCAGAGGCCATCAGCTGATCATGAGCATCACTTACAAAACACATGCTGCTGCCTAAGCAAAGCAGGTGTAGTTCTCCACATCCACCAGAGAGGGAGTGAGAGAGGCAGACAGAGGCAAAAGTAAGTCAGGGAGGGTGGGAGAGTAAAACCTAAGCATGTTTGTGTCACACACCTACCAGTACAGGGTATCAAACCCTGACTGACTATGTATTGCTATCACATGTCTATGCAGTTATTGGATGTGCCACATAGCTTACATGTTGAGGAGCTCTCCAAACATATATGTGATGGTGAGTGACATCTGCAACAGTGATATGGTAGCGATACAGTAGGTGTAGTACACATGCCTGTCCACATGAACAGGTGTCAGCATCAACACAGCCACACTCTCTCAGGGACTCACACACATTGACACACTTGGCAGGGTCAGGAATACACTTCCTCACTAGTTAGTTTGCCACAATACAGTACTGTGCAGGTATCACATGCACCACAGGGGTTATCCAGAGGTTATATGGGCAAAGGGTATGTGGAGGTGTCTGACATCAGACAGCATGCTTCAGTATGCCAATGGGGGTTGTAGTGAGTGTGAATGTGGTCAAAAGCATCATACACCACACACACAGACACAGGGTGCCAGTACTGACATGCATGCATGCATTGCTTCATGGGTGTGTAGTGGTTGACTGTGCCAGAAGGCTATACAAGGCTAGGTGAAGGGTATACCTTGGCATCAGGCCACATGACAATGGTCTGCAGTGTGGCTCAGGGGTGTAGTGTCTGGATTGGCCCACACAGGTGGGTATTGTATTCACCATCCAGTCACCTGGGTAACTATTGTGTGTGGCCATTGCTGTTCAATGCTTGCCATGTATGTGTTCTTTAGTCCATGACATGGATGCTGTCTGGGATGTGCACACATCCCACATGCATGTACAGTGACATGTGGAACTGTACCTGGGGTGTCTGGCCCATGTTGTGTACACAGATTGTTATAATCAGATGTGCCTGTCCTGGCCTCATGTGCTGGGAACAGGTAATGGACAGCAGGTTGACCCTGCACCTACATTGATAGCATGATACAGGTATTCCCTGGTGTCAGTGGCATCTGTCCATACAGGGCATGTGTATAAGGCATGGTATGTCCTTTGTGGGTCACATTTGATGGCACCACAGGTGTTGCAGGCATCCAGTGGGGAGCATAGTGAAGGCACACTGTCTGCATGTACATGCATATTTTACTGATGGACAGGGTGCCATGCCCTCTGTAGTCCACTGCAATCACACCATGGTTACTATCTGTGGGCAATATGCAGGGTACTACCAACATAGCAGTTGTTGCCTAGGCAAGTGTGTTTGTGTATGAGACATGGGTTGAGAGTGTTCTCTGTGTAATACAAGGGTTGCTAACTTTGTTCACCAGGCCTTGATGTCACATGTAGGGGTATGGATTGCCACCCCAGCCTCTCAGCTATTTCACATCTGTTATCCTTGTAAGGTGGACATTGTGACATATAATAGGGCCACCATATAAGAAATTTGCAAAACCCACTCCACAATGAGTCCAGTTGTTACACACTCACAGCCACCTCCACACAGGATATGAATGACAAACACAGACACACACACCTGCCATGTCTGGGATTAGAACTCCTACCTAACTAGTTTATTACACTACAGCATTACACAGTTATAGGATGCACCACAGAGATTACTGGAGTACTCCTTCCCAAAGGTGTATTTCACAGTGAATGACATCAGCAGGCTTGCCAAAGTAGGGCATTTGAATTGTAGTGAGTGTGACTAGCCTAAAAAGCATTGCTCCCTACACAGACATAGAAACACACACACAAACATCCACACTTGCCATGTGTGGGAATAGAACCCCTACCAAAGTACTATATCACACTACAGCATTACACTGTTATAGGATGCACCACAGAGATTACTGGGCTACACCTTTCCCAAAGGTGTATTTCACAGTGAATGACATCAGCAGCCTTGCCAAAGTAGGGCATTTGAATTGTAGTGAGTGTGACTAGCCTAAAAAGCATTGCTCCCTACACAGACAGAGACACACACACACACACACACACAAACACACACAGTTGCCATGTCTGGGATTAGAACTCCTACCTAACTAGTTTATCACACTACAGCATTACACAGTTATAGGACACACCACAGAGATTACTGGGCTACACCTTTCCCAAAGGTGTATTTCACAGTGAATGACATCAGCAGCCTTGCCAAAGTAGGGCATTTGAATTGTAGTGAGTGTGACTAGCCTAAAAAGCATTGCTCCCTACACAGACAAAGACACACACACATCCACACTTGCCATGTCTGGGATTAGAACTCCTACCTAACTAGTTTATCACACTACAGCATTACACAGTTATAGGATGCACCACAGAGATTACTGGGCTACACTTTTCCCAAAGGTGTATTTCACAGTGAATGACATCAGCAGCCTTGCCAAAGTAGGGCATTTGAATTGTAGTGAGTGTGACTAGCCTAAAAAGCATTGCTCCCTACACAGACACACACACACACACACACACACACACACACACACACACAGTTGCCATGTCTGGGATTAGAACTCCTACCTAACTAGTTTATCACACTACAGCATTACACAGTTATAGGATGCACCACAGAGATTACTGGGCTACACCTTTCCCAAAGGTGTATTTCACAGTGAATGACATCAGCAGCCTTGCCAAAGTAGGGCATTTGAATTGTAGTGAGTGTGACTAGCCTAAAATGCATTGCTCCCTACACAGACACACACACACACACACACACACACACACACACACACACACACACACACACACACACACACACACAGTTGCCATGTCTGGGATTAGAACTCCTACCTAACTAGTTTATCACACTACAGCATTACACAGTTTTAGGATGTGCCACAGAGATTACTGGGCTACTCTATTCCCAAAGGTGTATTTCAAAGTGGATGACATCAGCAGGCTTGTCATAGTAGGGCTATGGGGAGGGCAGTGTGTGTGCATGGGCCATAACCCATTCATCTAGAGGTTGACACACCACATGCAGGCACACACAGGGTTATATTCTGCAGGTATGTGTATACAGCTGCTAGATGACTACTGCCTTGTACAGTCATGTTGCACAGCTAGCACTTGCACCACATAGTCTGTAATGCTGATGGATACCAGTGGCTAATTTCTACAGTGAGTGACATTTACACATCATGTGGTTGTAGCCATTTGGCTGTGTGGGACAGGCCTCATGATGGATGGCTCTTTGTCACAGTCACTCTCTTCCACACATCTATGTATGTCTACTTTTGGCATATTATAGTGTGTTGTCCTTGGATATATGTCTGTATTCCTATCCAATGTGTGTGCAAAGCATGACTGGTGCATACTGAGGAGTGTATGCACTAACATCTGCAACTGTCAGATATGTATGGTCCACTGTTGTTTGCAGACATGGGCTTCATTTGTTTAAGTGTGTGAGCATGCCCAGTATGCCCTTCTGTATTGAATGTGTGGATCCATTCCAGGTAGTTTGTACTCCAGTGCAGACCTTTGTGTTGTACACCTACAGGTAGCAAACTGTTTCTGCAGGGTATCTGTAGATCATTTGGCAATATGGGGACAAACTGTGCAAGGGATAGTGTGTACTGTAGGTGATTGTGTCTGTGCTGCTTCTGCTACATGGTACTGGTGTTAGCAGAGATATTCAGACATGTGTACTGTTATACACTGTGATGTTTTATGTCCTCAAGTACTGTCAGGTGGACATTCTTGCTCACAGTGATGTCCTGGGGAACAAGGGTGAATGCAGCTGTGTCCAGTATTGTGGGCAAATGCCTACATATTCATGGAAAGTTATGCCATTCTGGAGGGGGAGCTGCAGACACTTGCTGCTGGGTCTGTGTATCCAGTTCAGCACCTTGGTACAGTGCTGGCAGAGGATCCCATACTTGTACATCCATCGACATGACAGTATGGCCTTATCTTGCTGTGGCAATACCTCACAGCTGTACAGATTCACACAGGTTACCCAGAGGCAGGGGTCATAAGTCAGGACATTACCCCTATTGTGGTGTACAGGCAGGTTTGTAGCCACCCATTTATGTGTTTGCAGCCAGGGATAGTGTGTGCACACAGCTGTGTGTTGGACCTTGCACATTCCATGCTGCCCATGCTCCCACCCCCCTCTATTATTCTATCCTCTTCCATACATTATGCATACATTCTCTGATACTTTTCCTAAGGTTATCACCTCATCACAGCTGTGTTTTGGTGTTGGTCCACAGTTCATGCAGTGGGACATGGTGGACATGTTACTGTGGTTTGTCCACATGGCCTTGCATATGGCTTATGTGGAGTGTGTTATGTTGTTATTTGGGTGTCCATGACATAACATGCATTGGCAGTACATGTGAGACACAGGCCTTTGGCAGAGGCCTGTAGGCCATTTGGTGGTGATGCAGGCCAGCTGTGGCAGGCCATTGCATTCTGTCAGTCCTACAGTCCCAGACCACCATACAGTATATTCCCCTGGGGTGACAGGGTAGGTGTGCTAGGTGTTCATGCCAATACTTTCTATCAGTATTGATCAGGTGGTGTGGATGCTGGCAGGGTGCTACCTACAGCTAGGGACACACCTGCATGGGACACCTGCACTGCATGCTGCATTCTTTTGCTATTGCCATACACAGGTGGGGGTCATATTGTACCCATTCCCAACAGCAGGGATACGACCAGAGAGGTACCTGTGGGTGGTGTTTGGGTGAGCTGGGTGCATGTGTGCTATGGACACTACTTGTATCTGACTCATAGATATGCATGGGGAATTCCAGTTATGCTGGCATGTACAGGTACATCAGCTGTTCCCCAATACATCAGTCTTATCACCTTTGTGATATGCAAGTGTTCGGCCAGACGACACCAGTATTCTCTACTACAGGCCCAGATAATGTGATGCATACCGGTATGTACAATTCCACCATACATTTACAATGGCTTACTCCTAGCATGTGTTATACTGGTGGGGATTGTCTTTGGCACTGCAGTTGTGAGGACTTGGCCCTGTCATCGACAATAGTGGGCAATAGCCACCAGTTCAAACTTCAACATGCATGCATACCATACCTCCCAACTGTCCCGAATTACTCGTTTTTTACCGAGTTTTGGGGTCCCAGTAATGGGGTAATATGATTCCCGAGTGGCACCCCTTCATTTCCGATTTTTGTTTCTTTATTTTTTTTAATTTTTCATGCTTTTGCTGACGTCATCGCGTGCCTGATGACATCAGCTTGCCAGGGCTACAAGCCTGTCGGAATGGAGCTCACGGTGCAAGTATTTCCGGCTGGTTCAAAGGCTTTTGCAAGCGGGAATGAACCAGCTGGGTTTGCAAGGATTTAAGGTATGAACTTGAAGGCTCAAACGGAGGGCTGGGGAATGAACAAGCCGGGTTTGCAAGGATTTAAGGTATGAAGGCTCGCCTCAAGCAGAGGGCTGGGGAACGAACCAGCAAGGATTTAAGGTATGAAGGCTCGAATGAAGGGCTGGTGAGTGCTGAAAAATATTATGTTCAGAAAGTTGTGTGTGTGTGTGTGTGTGTGTGTGTGTGTGTGTGTGTGTGTGTGTGTGTTTGTGATTATGGAAAGTATGACTGATAATGCATTGCTGAGGTATTATTGCCTTTGCGATACTCACTTTTCACAATCTAAACAAATTTCTCATTAATGCAAGTGACTTTACAGCAGTATATAATTTCCAGGCAAAATTTTTCTTGTATTTTGCATTTTAAAGCCTGTCAACTCTTTTTGAACTGAAGACTTTCTTTTAAAGCATTTATGCACTACTTTTCATTGTTTGATTTATCTGTTTAGGGGGAAACCGTTGTAAATACTGGTTTGACAGGAGTAGTTCACTTCAGGGAATTCTCTGTCAGCATCATCGTTGCTAATCATTGTCTTCCATTGCAGTAAGCATGAAGGCAGGGTTGTTTCCGAGCCAAGTGAATGTTTTTAGCAAACAGAGATTAATAGCATACTTAAAAAGCAGTCTACTCCCAGGTGTTGAAAACATACAAATTCTAGGGAACACATGAATGCAGTCAAAGTCAAGACTGTTGAAATCTCAAGACAATAGATGAGAACAGGTCAGTTCTTCTAGGAAACAACTTTCTGAAAAAAAGAAAGAAAGACGAGAAGAGAAATCGGGAAACAAATGAAAAAATAAATAATATGGAGGAAAATGCCTATTTTCATATTCTGTTTGAGACATTTAATCTTTTTTTTTCTTATTTTTTTTTTACTATGACTTGCCTTAGCTAAAATCCTAAATCTGCTAAGATTAAACTACCTGGAGATAGAGTAGATAGAATAATATATTTTTTAATTTAGTCATCTCTTAAGACAGGCAAACCCAATAAATTGACAGTTGTGTCCATTGGGCTTAGCAGTTCAACAAGTAGATATATATAAATATATATATATATATATATATATATATATATATATATATATATATATATATATATATATACACACACACACACACACACACACACACACACACACACACACACACACACACACACACACACACACACACACATACACATCTTGAGAGATAGAGATCTAATGTCAACCACAAGGTTATATTTGGTCGTTACTTTCAAAGAGCTGTGCAAGTTCCTAGATTGTCAGTGGGTTCACAGATCATCTTAGTTGTTAAAGCAATGGTTGCTATATCCTGTAGAACTGGGTCTGACTCTTGCAAACTGCAGCTGCAAAATGTGAAAGTGACATCCAAATCACAGCTGTCAGATCACCCAGTAAAACAGATGTGTGTCTAGTAGTTCTTATAAAAGTAGCAAAGATGAGCTTATTAAAACAACATAAATAATGCATGACCCATTGTTAAGTATTCTCCCTAAATATATTTGACTTGGGATAATCCAACCTTCTAAGCAATGCTGTGTGTATGTGTGAAAATGCCCCCGTTGTAATACACCTGGTGGCTAGAGGTACTCGGGCTCAAACCCTGTACCTTAGGTACAGGGTAAAAAGAGCCTAAAGTCCCTAGCCATCACCACTTGTAAATTTGTTCCTCATATTTTTCATCTGAGACTGCTCCTCATAAAATCTGTGGTTTTCAGGATTTTTGTGGAAAATCACTGCAGTGCAGGATTGAATTCATTAAATAATGACAGGCATTTGAATTTCCGACTTCATATTCTTCAGAAAATAAATGGTAACACAAAACCTTTTATTCTAGCAATTTTCTAAGTTTATAAGATTGGTATTTAAGATTTGTCCCAATTTTGGGGCTGTATTCCCCCATTATTGGCTTTGTCCAGGTTTTTTGTGCTAAGAGTTGAGATAGCTACTGTGAGAAGTGAGAACTGGATTTGTATTCCCCCATTACTGGCTTTGTCCAGGTTTTTTGTACAGAGACATTGAGAGCTATGGTGAGAACTGAGAACTGAATTCACTAGATGACAGCCATTTAAGTTTCAGTCTTCCTGTTTTTCATGAAACTGCTGATTTGGCATAGTGGTATGTTGCTCTGAATGTAGTGTACAGGGTCCTGAGTTTGAGACTTGCGAGTTAAATGCATGGTGGTAACACAACATTTTATTCTAGCAATTTTCCAAAATTATACAAGCAATGTTTAAAATGTGTCCCTGGTTTTTGTCCTTTTGTACCCCCCCCAAAAAAAACTTAAATTGAAAATAAGTGCAAGAAGCTGTGCAAGATGCTATGGCTTACACTACTGTCATTCTATTTATAGTGTGGGTGTGTGGGCACACTGGAAGTAGACTTTTATGATGGAAATGCTCTGAATCGGGCAGTTTTGTCATTAGTGGTTCATGCACTTTGTTTCATTGCCTACAGCTTACTGGAAAAATGTTCAAACAATAAATTTAAAATGAGCTCTGTCTAACAAGTGTGCTGTATTATACAAGGAATATAATTTAATAAAGGCAGGAAGGTGTATCAAAGAAAACATGTATGTTTCTTGTTTTGTGTGCAAGGGGTCACTGATTTGAAAACAGCCTAAAGTTAATCTTTATCCACCACTGGCTAAATGCATTTTCTTTGAATGTGGTGTGGGTTTCAATGCTGTTTCAATGAATGCGAGTTTCAAGGGCAGAGGTGTTTTAATGCCAAGTCTATTTTCATTGTGAGACAGTGTTTTGTTGGTGTTTGTGCATTGGGCTGTAAAACGTAAAAATAAAATCCAAATAATCATTGTATTAGTAAAGCACTATGCACACATTAGTGTTTATGGTAAATGGGCAAAATAGCCAGGTAATGGGACATTGGAATGGCTGCAGGGGGACTCTGGTGCAATATTTTGGTTGCCTGTTCTTCAGTTTGCATTTAAAAGTTGGTATCCCACAATCCTATAGGAGTGGGTGTGGTTAGATAATTATGTATGCAAATGTTATGTTAATCAGCATACAGATTTGTACCTATTTTTCATGGGCCTTGTCCAGATTTTTGATGTTTCCAGGTTGAGAGGTATGATGCATACTGTCGACTCTCACACAATATGAAACACACACCAGCCTAACACACACATACCTGCATATTGTACAAATGCTACAATCTATCCTGCTACCTCAACCACCTCTGGGCATCTGTGCTCCACTGGTATTATACCTACACATACATGTTACTTCATTTCTACATAGTATTGGGGGGGGGCACACCTGACTGTTACTACATGTCTACGTAGGCTTGGGGGGGCACACCTGCTTGCTACTACTACATGTGTACATCGGATTGGGGGGCACACCAGACCATTTCTACTTTTCTACATAGGATTGGGGGGCACCTGACTGTTACTACATGTCTACATAGGATTGGGGGGAGGCACACCTGCTTGTTACTACATGTGTACATCAGACTGGGGGGTCACACCAGGCCATTTCTACTTTTCTACATAGGATTGGGGGCACACCTTACTGTTACTACATATCTACATCATTTTTTGGGGGGCACACCTAACTGTTTCTATATTGCTATACAGGATTGGGGGGCACACCTGACTGCTACTACATTTCTATATAGGATTGGGGGGGCACACCTGACTGTTACTACATGTCTACATAGGATAGGGCGAGGGGTCACACCTGCTTGTTCCTACTACATGTGTACATCTGATGGGGGGGCACACCTAACAATTTCTACTTTTCTACATAGGATTGGGGGAGGCACATCTGTTTTATGTCTACATTGGTTTTGGGGGGCACACCTAACTGTTTCTACATTGCTACATAGGATTGGGGGGCACACCTGACTGTTTCTACATTGCTTCACGGAAATGGGGGACACACCTATCTGTTACTACATTTCTACATAGGATTGGGGGGGCACACCTGACTGCTACTACATGTCTACATAGGTTTTGGGGGGCACACTTAACTGTTTCTACATTGCTACACAGGATTGGGGGGGCACACCTGACTGTTTCTACATGTCTACATAGGATTGGTGGGCACACCTGACTGTTGCTACGTCTACATAGGATATGGGGGGCACACCTGATGTTTTCTACATTGCTACACGGGAGTGGGAGGGGCACACCTGACTGTTACTACATTTATAATTAGGATTGGGGGGGGGCACATCTGACTGTTACTACATGTCTACATAGGCTATGGGGGGGGGCACGCCTGACTGTTTTTACATTGCTACACAGGATTGGGGAGGCACACCTGACACTTGTACACATTTGCTATGACTGTACTGGTATGTCAGGTACTCCATTTTATTCTGTTTTCTAACCTAACATGCTGACTAGAGGCATATCAGTGTACTACAGGTCTTAGGTATGATTGACCTACACATTAGTTTCTGACTTCCTACCCTTCGGAACTAATATCCCACTGCCTGACCTGATGTAGTCTGTATGTGTAGGCCTGGGGGGGAGGTTACCTATAGGCATCATTCAGAGGCCTTAGCACAGCCTTTGACTGTGATTGTCTACACCTGTTCTGCTGTCTGAGACTGTTGTTGGGTATGTGAACCTCCCTGACTGGCATGTGTGTGTCATATGGGCCCACATGTGGCCCAGCATATTTCCTGCAGTGGGTTTTGTCACCATGTGTAGTACTGGCTACTATGGTGACACCAGTATTTGCTACAGATCTCATGCTGCTACTATAGGTGTCTACTATCTGCTGGCATCCCATTCAGCCACCCAATTCCCTTGCATGCTCACATCCATACCAGTGATACAGGTAACAACACATACTACTCCATTCAGCAATTGGTAACGTGAGTGACTTACCTTGTGGGTGTGCCAGTATTGAGGATGGTGCTAGAGGGCTGCCTATGTCGGATGCACATAGTACACTCCCTACACATGGTTGAGCACAGGTAGTGTCATGTTTGGCATCCCTTTTACTGTATGTGTGAGCCAGAGAGAGGTGTCATTCCCTGGGTCCCTCCTGTGTCAGTGTATGTGCTATGCGTTGCCTCTTTGCCAAAGGCCAGGGCATACTGGGAATGCCTCCTTCTGCCTACTGGGGCAGGCTCAGGTTGTTCCTCATCCGAGTCACTCTGTGCCTGTGCAGACCTTGGCAATGGTGGGGGGCTGTGTAGCCCTGCCCCATGCTGTTCCAGCTGCAGCTGTTTCCACAGGATCATATTGTGTAGCATGGCACATATGATGACAATTTCAGTACATGTAGCTGGTAAGTACTGCAAGGTTCTACCGGATGTGTCCAGGCACTGGAACTGTGACTTGAGCATCCCAAACACATGCTCTATTATAATTCTGGTCTGTGCGTGTGCCTCATTATCGAGTTCTTGTTTGGGTGTGTGTACATTTCTGATGGGTGTCATCAGCCATTGCTCCAGTGCATAAAAAGCATCCCCCAATAGGTGACTGTAAGGGATGTCCCCATTGGCAAATCTCTGTTATAGCTGCATCAGATTCCAGATGTGGAAATCATGATAGCTTCCAGGGTAGCCAGCACACACATTCATTATTATGCCCTGGGCATCACACATGACCTGGCAGTTGATGGGTGGTGCTTTGATGCGTATGTGTGTGCAGTCTATAGCACCCACTACCTCAGGGTATTCTGCTATTTGGTGGAAGAGATGCATATTGCTGGCCAATGCCTCACGGGTGTTGGGGAAATATATGTGCTCACCGGCCTGTGCTGACATGGCATCCAGGAACTGGTGGAGTAGTCTGGATGCTGATGCCTGTGAGATCCCCATGATAGCCCCAGTTGGCCTTTGGAAGGTACCTGTAGATACAATTCTTAGGCCTACCAATACCTTGGTATCCACTAGGATGGGTTCCCCTCTGTTAGTTCTGTGTGTGAGGCATGGCCGGCACAGCTCACAAGTTGTTGTAGGAGGTCCCTGTCCATCCTATAGCACTCCACTATCTCCAGCTCATGTAGCCCCTGGTAGGTTACCCTGGATCTGTACACTCTTCTCCATCTCCTCACTGTGGGTTGATTGACAGCATTCTCATCCTCACCACCCTCAGCCTCTTCCACATGTTGTTGTATGATAGCTACTGCAGTCCCTATCATTTTGTTGTTTTTGTTTGTTAAAATATCCCTGCTTGTATACACCGGTGGTGTAGAGTGTGTGGGAAAACCAGAGAAAAAGGTGTTTGTATAGTTTGTAGTAGTGTTCTGGGCTGGGGTGGTCTGCTGCCTGTGTAATTGGCTGATTCTGATACATTTCACCTGCCAGCTATGCAATTTCTCCCTGATTACCTTCCTACTGCTGCTTTCCCTTCCCATTGCCTTCCTGTTTAAGCCTGGGGGCGTGCCGTGCAAACACAGTGCTCAAATGTGCACAGAGCTGCTATTTCCTGGTTTACTTTTTTTTCCCTTTAAACTCGGTGCACGGCGCGCACACCTGCTTAGGCAATGTAAAGAACGTTAGGCAGCCTCAGACACACCCTCTCGCTCAGCTCTGCTAAGCTAAGGGCAAACCCGAGCCACAGGGCTCCAATCTGCTTACAGTATGCCTGATACACCCCCTTATGATGGTAGCTAACTCCTAGGCTTGCACCAAGCTATTCCTGCTCTTACACTGTTGGGTGCTGACTAGCCTGCAGGGGAAATCTGGTATTCAGTATCATTTCCCTCATTTGCATAGGATTGCCTGCTGATGCATAGTTACTAGTCCCACACTGATCCTCTCCCAATAGCAACCACTATTCACTGGCCATGTTGTCTTCTGCCTACCATTGAGTATAATGGCAAAATAGTGATTTTGGGTAGAATGCTTATTTTAGTTTTTTTTTCTTATTTTTTGCCTGATCCCGTAAACAACCGAGATCAGCTAAAAAAAAATTAAAAGTTGTTTTTTTTTTTATTTTTGCAACTGTTTTCCATGACAATGGCCATATATTTGGCCATTGGCATGCTTTCTACATAATATCCACCCTTTATTTGGAGCTGTCATGGCTCCGTTTTGTAGTTTGCAGAAATGTACTCGGTTACTGGCCGAGTACATTTCTGCAGATTACACTAGTCCTGCATGGCTGTCTTCCAGCTTCCTGGATCACAAATTCACCTCATTTGCATGAATTTCACATGCAAATGGGGTGATATGCATACAGGGGCTGAGTCTGTGTAGGACTAATGCAGGAGCACTCGTGCATGCCCCTACAGCTTATTCCTGGATTGCACGGCAAACATATTGCCTGCTGGAGCTCTTGCACTAGTCCTGCACACTGTGCAGGGCTTGCTGAATCCTGGGGATTGTGTCTAAAAGAGAATCTAAAATGGAGAATATTGCTGATTACATTGACTCAGTGCTGAACCCTGCTGTGCAAGCTACTCCATTTTTTATGTGATTTTTGGGCATTTCCCCATTAGCTATTCTTGCTTGATACCATAGACATGAACTGGATGTTAGTAACTCCATATATTGAATCTTTATATACTAACATTCCACACAAAGAAGGTCTAGCAATGATTTGCTTTTTCTTGACAGAACATACTACATTCTCTAGTGCTAAGATAGATACTTTTTGTAAATTTGTGTCCATGGTCCTGTGTAACAATGTCTTCTACTTTAATGGGAAAGCCTATCAGCAGATAAGAGGAGTTGCCACGGGGTCAAAAATGGCCCCTGCATATGTGGGGCACACCTGTCTGTTACTACATTTCGACTTAGGATTGGGGGGGCACACCTGACTGTTACTACATGTCTAGATAGGTTTGGGGGGCACACTTAACTGTTTCTACATTGCTACACAGGATTGGGGGGGCACACCTGACTGTTTCTACATGTCTACATAGGATTGGTGGGCACACCTGACTGTTTCTACGTCTACATAGGATATGGGTGGCACACCTGACTTTTTCTACATTGCTACACGGGAGTGGGAGGGGCACACCTGACTGTTACTACATTTCTAATTAGGATTGGGGGGCACATCTGACTGTTACTACATGTCTACATAGGATATGGGGTGGGGCACGCCTGACTGTTTTTACATTGCTACACAGGACTGGGGGGCATACCTGAAACTTGTACACATTTGCTATGACTGTACTGGTATGTCAGGTACTCCATTTTATTCTGTTTTCTAACCTAACATGCTGACTAGAGGCATATCAGTGTACTACAGGTCTTAGGTGTGATTGACCTACACATTAGTTTCTGACATCCTACCCTTCGGAACTAATATCCCACTGCCTGACCTGATGTAGTCTGTATGTGTAGGCCTGGGGGGGGGGGGGTTACCCATAGGAATCATTCAGAGGCCTTAGCACAGCCTTTGACTGTGTTTGTCTACACCTGTCCTGCTGGCTGAGACTGTTGTTGGGTATGTGAACCTCCCTGACTGGCATGTGTGTGTCATATGGACCCACATGTGGCCCAGCATATTTCCTGCAGTGGGCTTTATCACCATGTGTAGTACTGGCTACTATGGTGACACCAGTATTTGCTACAGATCTCATGCTGCCACTATAGGTGTCTACTATCTGCTGGCATCCCATTCAGCCACCCAATTCCCTTGCATGCTCACATCCATACCAGTGATACAGGTAACAACACATACTACTCCATTCAGCAATTGGTAACGTGAGTGACTTACCTTGTGGGTGTGCCAGTATTGAGGATGGTGCTGGAGGGCTGCCTATGTCGGATGCACATAGTACACTCCCTACACATGGTTGAGCACAGGTAGTGTCATGTTTGGCATCCCTTTTACTGTATGTGTGAGCCAGAGAGAGGTGTCATTCCCTGGGTCCCTCCTGTGTCAGTGTATGTGCTATGCGTTGCCTCTTTGCCAAAGGCCAGGGCATACTGGGAATGCCTCCTTCTGCCTACTGGGGCAGGCTCAGGTTGTTCCTCATCCGAGTCACTCTGTGCCTGTGCAGACCTTGGCAATGGTGGGGGGCTGTGTAGCCCTGCCCCATGCTGTTCCAGCTGCAGCTGTTTCCACAGGATCATATTGTGTAGCATGGCACATATGATGACAATTTGAGTACATGTAGCTGGTAAGTACTGCAAGGTTCTACCGGATGTGTCCAGGCACCGGAACTGTGACTTGAGCATCCCAAACACATGCTCTATTATAATTCTGGTCTGTGTGTGTGCCTCATTATTGAGTTTTTGTTCGGGTGTGTGTACATTTCTGATGGGTGTCATCAGCCATTGCTCCAGTGCATAACCAGCATCCCCCACTAGGTGACTGTAAGGGATGTCCCCATTGGCAAATCTCTGTTATAGCTGCATCAGATTCCAGATGTGGAAATCATGATAGCTTCCAGGGTAGCCAGCACACACGTTCATTATTATGCCCTGGGCATCACACATGACCTGACAGTTGATGGGTGGTGCTTTGATGCGTATGTGTGTGCAGTCTATAGCACCCACTACCTCAGGGTATTCTGCTATTTGGTGGAAGAGATGCATATTGCTGGCCAATGCCTCATGGGTGTTGGGGAAATATATGTGCTCACCGGCATGTGCTGACATGGCATCCAGGAACTGGTGGAGTAGTCTGGATGCTGATGCCTGTGAGATCTCCATGATAGCCCCAGTTGGCCTTTGGAAGGTACCTGTAGCTATTATTCTTAGGCCTACCAATACCTTGGTATCCACTAGGATGGGTTCCCCTCCGTTAGTTCTGTGTGTGAGGCATGGCCAGCACAACTCACAAGTTGCTGTAGGAGGTCCCTGTCCATCCTATAGCACTCCACTATCTCCAGCTCATGTAGCCCCTGGTAGGTTACCCTGGGTCTGTACACTCTTCTCCATCTCCTCACTGTGGGTTGATTGACAGCATTCTCATCCTCACCACCCTCAGCCTCTTCCACATGTTGTTGTATGATAGCTACTGCAGTCCCTATCATTTTGTTGTTTTTGTTTGTTAAAATATCCCCGCTTGCATACACCGGTGGTGTAGAGTGTGTGGGAAAACCAGAGGAAAAGGTGTTTGTATAGTTTGTAGTAGTGTTCTGTGCTGGACTAGTCTGCTGCCTGTGTAATTGGCTGATTCTGATACATTTCACCTGCCAGCTATGCAAGTTCTCCCTGATTACCTTCCTACTGCTGTTTTCCCTTCCCATTGCCTTCCTGTTTAAGCCTGGTGGCATGCCGTGCAAACCCAGTGCTCAAATGTGCACAGAGCTGCTATTTCCTGGTTTACTTTTTTTTCCCTTTAAACCCTGTGCTCGGCGCGCACACCTGCTTAGGCAATGTAAAGAATGTTAGGCAGCCTCAGACACACCCCCTTGCTCAGCTCTGCTAAGCTAAGGGCAAACCCGAGCCACAGGGCTCGAATCTGCTTACAGTATGCCTGATACACCCCCTTATGATGGTAGCTAACTCCTAGGCTTGCACCAAGCTATTCCTGCTCTTACACTGTTGGGTGCTGACCTGCATGCAGGGGAAATCTGGGATTCAGTATCATTTCCCTCATTTGCATAGGATTGCTTGCTGATGCATAGTTACTAGTCCCACACTGAGCCTCCCCCAATAGCAACCACTATTCACTGGCCATGTTGTCTTCTGCCTACCATTGAGTATAATGCCAAAATAGTGATTTTGGGTAGAATGCTTATTTTAGTTTTTTTTTCTTATTTTTCGCCTGATCCCGTAAACAACCGAGATCAGCTAAAAAAAATTAAAAGTTGTTTTTTTTTTTTATTTTTGCAACTGTTTTCCATGACAATGGCCATATATTTGGCCATTGGCATGCTTTCTACATAATATCCACCCTTTATTTGGAGCTGTCATGGCTCCGTTTTGTAGTTTGCAGAAATGTACTCGGTTACTGGCCGAGTACATTTCTACAGATTACACTAGTCCTGCATGGCTGCCTTCCAGCTTCCTGGATCACAAATTCACCTCATTTGCATGAATTTCACATGCAAATGGGGTGATATGCATACAGGGGCTGAGTCTGTGTAGGACTAATGCAGGAGCACTCGTGCATGCCCCTACAGCTTATTCCTGGATTGCACGGCAAACATATTGCCTGCTGGAGCTCTTGCACTAGTCCTGCACACTGTGCAGGGCTTGCTGAATCCTGGGGATTGTGTCTAAAAGAAAATCTAAAATGGAGAATATTGCTGATTACATTGACTCAGTGCTGAACCCTGCTGTGCAAGCTACTCCATTTTTTTACGCGATTCTTGGACATTTCTCCATTAGCTCTTCTTGCTTGATACCATAGACATGAACTGGATGTTAGTAACTCCATATATTGAATCTTTATATACTAACATTCCACACAAAGAAGGTCTAGCAATGATTTGCTTTTTCTTGACAGAACATACTACATTCTCTAGTGCTAAGATAGATACTTTTTGTAAATTTGTGTCCATGGTCCTGTGTAACAATGTCTTCTACTTTAATGGGAAATCCTATCAGCAGATAAGAGGAGTTGCCATGGGGTCAAAAATTGCCCCTGCATATGCTAACTTAGTTTTGAGTGCATGGGAAATGCACACGTTGGTTCATTTGCCTGTTTTTGAGAAAACTAAAGTAAAATGTATCATTGTTATATTGACAATATATTTTTTATTTGGCAGGGGTCCAGAGGTGAACTACATTCATTTATTTGGACTCTGTCTAATAGCATTTATTTTCTTAGTTTTGTTATTTTAGGGTATGGTTCTACTGTCCAGTTCCTGGACACAGAGATCACTCTGGTTGCTGACTCACTGTAATCAAATGTGTTAGGCTGTCTCATTTAGTAAGTAATGATAATGTTTCCCTGCAAGAGTGTAATTTTCTTAAGTAGTTATTTATACACAGAAACTATCCCAGACAGCTCATGGAGAACATTTCTGCTAATATTTGTTTAACACGTGCTACTAGATTCAGACCTATCCTTAGGTTTTGCTTTGAACCTAAACAATTAAGGGACTCCAATAATGACCGTACACTTAGCTTTCCACTACCGATTAGTGTAGATATGTTTTCTATTAGAAATGTTATTTCTAAAAACTGGAACATTATTACAATCTGCAGAGAACTTGCTTCAGCTCTGGGAAACAGCCCGAGCATTTCTTTTAAAAAACAAAACTGTTTGCAGCTCTTTTTAAAAGAATGATAAACCATATTTGATTAAAGACTCTGAAAATAGAAACAAGCACCCAGGTATGTTTTCTTGTTGTGGGTTTGTCACTTGCAAACAAATTCGAACAGGAACAGAATATTTTTTCAGACATTGTAATGTTAAAGTGTTTTTTTATAGATACTATAACTGCCAAAGTAGCAATGTTGTTTATGCTGGTATTTGTAACACATGTGGGTTCTTTTATGTTGGTAAAACTACAGGAAATTATCAGACCAGATAAAAAAGCAGTTAGCAATCAGGCATAACAATCAAAGGAATGCACTTGGTAAACAGTTTACTTTGTAATGGATTTCAAACTTTTAAGTTTATTGTACTGGAACAACTTGATTCCTTTTTATGTGACACTGAAACTCTTAGTGCGAGAATTGAAATGGCAGCTGCTTTGAATGTTGAAGCTTCTCCAGGCATTAATGAAAACTTGAATATTAAATTTGCTTTGTGATGGTACAGGTGCACTCCACCTACTGCATTACATATCTGTTTATCATTGGCGACTGTGGTTTTATTTTGCTACATTGTTTATAAATTATGCTTATTGGCTGTTTTTGTTTTTAAAGAGAGGCACAACAAGGCTTTACTTCATTCTTTGTTTTTTTTCTGAAGAAGTTCTTATATCCATTAAAGAACAAAAGTGCTCAACACCTGGTTGTCTCAGTTCTTTTTTTCCAGGTCTTAGAGATTTGTTAGTTATTTAGTTCTTCTTTGTGGTTCTTTGGCATATCTATATCTATATCTATATATGAATGTCATAAATATAATCGAACATTCACAATATATGAATGTCATAAATATAATCAATCATCCTCTCTCT
>NC_056725.1:950503249-950553249 GCF_019279795.1 Protopterus annectens | reverse complement strand
TAATACTGGAAGTACACTTTACTTAATATAAGATATTTGTAAAGGCTCTTCTTCATTAAGTGAAGTTTCAGACTTTGTTTCCTGTATCCAGTTTTAAATATACATGCAATGTTGTTATCGTAATTAACCTCTAGTACTAGAGGCATTTATGTTGCATTGCTGTAATTTGTTTTGTGTCTTTTCCATTTTTTATATTACAACTGTTTACTTTTATTACTGTAGGGTCTTATCTATGGATTACTACTGAAAATGGGCTTTGGACATAACTGGTTTAAAAATATAAACAAATAATAAAAATGATGGACAATTATGATCAGGTTTATAACCTTAACAAGATTTTTTTGTTGCTGTTGAAGAACATTATTAAGTAAAATAATAAAAGTGAATGTCCACTGGTGAATTTATTTTAGTACTGTGTTACATCAAAAATAATTGTTCTAAGCCTTATTTTAATTCTCTGTATATCATTTTGTTTAAAAATTATAAAGAAAGCACTAGCACAGTAGTAGGTTCAAGCAGATTTCCAAAATAAAGGCAATTCATTTGAGTCATTTGTCTTCTTAAAGTCCAGAAAAATAGTAAACAGAGGCTCAAGTGCGGCCTGAGCAGCTTAAAAAGTTCAGTAAAGACCTAAAGATTATCTAAACATGTATGGCATTTAACAAAACTGGCTTGATGGGGGTCTGCAAAGCTGTCAAGGTAGGGCTGTCTCCACCTCTCCTAGATTTTAGTATAGAGCCTGGATTAGTACTTTATTTAACATAATGACCATTAGTTTATTGTTATCATGGGATATTTCCCTGGATTCAATACAATTGTTATCAGTTACAACTTGGCCTAGGTTGGGAAGTCAACTAAACTGGGCATGCCACAGCAGAGGGGGGTTAGAATACACATGATCTTTTTTGTGGCTTTAAAATGTCAGCATTTACTCCATCAGTTGGAACAGCCTTCCTATTCGACTATTCAATATAGAATTTAGGGGTCTATATCATTTAATTGAAATACATATTCACTGAATATGTATTCATCAAACACTAAACAGTGAATATCATTTCAGCAAACCTTGGACTTTTTCCAAGGGTTAGGGAGCACTTGGCCATCACAACTTTTCCCCACTGTAGTGCGACCCTGAAGTTGGTATATAGTTAGGAGGTGGGGGTGATCAGCCCCCACATTAGGGTTGTAGGGGTAAAGCCCCCCACTTGGGTGGGTTTGATTTAGTGTGGTGTGTGTTCTGGACACCTAGTGGGTGAGTGGTTTCCAACCCTGGAAAAAGTCCAAGGTTCTCTGAAATGAATTTCGATGTTTAGAGTTCGATGAATACATATTCAATGAATACATATTTCAATTAAGTAATATAGACCCAGATTTTAGGCCTATATTTGCTTACACTTCATTAATTGACAATGACAGGGAAAGAGCCACAGATTCTATAGTGGGAAGAAATTAGCGGACACACTTTAATACTGTTGAGCAGCATGAATATGATGGGTCTCTGATGGGGTGGTGGGGTGGTTAGAGCACAGTGAGGGCTGGAGGGAACTTTGAGCTTTCTCAATAATAATCTGCATGAAAAGACTTAAAGCAGCAGTCAGCAGCAATGCAAAAAAAAATGCATTTTACTCTTCATTCTCACTAATGCCAGCAAGTCTACAGTTATTCCACTTTGGCAGTTCTCTAGCTCAACCAGTTTGTCTTATAAAACATTGATGACTGACTATTGTTCAGCAGTGACAGATTCTATGCCCAGTATTTGTGTAGCATTCATGGACACATTCCCATTCCTTAGAATGAGGTTCTTGCTACCCAAGAGAAAATCTCCAAAGTAAGTTAGAATTTGAAAGATATGTTGGGTGATACTGCCCATTTTTGTCTCAAGAGAGTACACTGGCACTTCGCGAGACCTGTTGATCATCAGAAGAAAACTTCTACCATCAGGTTCTGTGAAGAATGACATTTTAAGACTTTAAATACACTACAGAGAAGCCTTTTTGCCAGTAAACAGACTCAATGTAGTCAGAACACTGAAAACTTAAGATCTAGTAATTTCTCTTAGATTTAAATGTCATTTGTTACAAAGAAATAACTACATATTTAGCAGCATGGAGCAACAATTTTGTACTGCTGCCATAATCATTACATGCCCTCTGCACCCCCCAAAAAAAAATAAATAAACAAATCTTGCATTTCTGAGTTATTTTTCATTTTACAAAGACTATCTGCTGTGGTGTACCATGCTGAGTATAATCTTTGCACAATTAATTTATTTAGATTCATGCTGATGCAGAGTACAATTGATTATTACTTCAGTAGTGTGTTTAATATTTTCACTATTATTCTATTTATTTATATTTCTAATCAGTGTAAGTATAGATAAAATGTGGTGAAGCAAATCGAAGCATGTTTAACCACACAGAGTAGACTAATGTTCTATATTTGTAGGCAAGTACTGCACATACTGTGGTGCTATCATTAGCAGCTCTTATTATTTCCTGTGATTCTGTCAAAGGACATGGGTTACCTAAGAAGCTGACAAATCACATTAATTTGTGATAATATCGTTGGAGATAGTGATCACACCATTTGAAGAAAATAAAAATGCTCCAAAGTTGCATGTCTAGTTGTTTTGATCCAACCATAACTATGCTGGTTATAGCCTTTTACTAGAATGAAATCTAGAGTCTGCTTAAGATGGAAGGGCAAAATGAGTGTCTGGAACATGTTTCAATACAGTCATGATGAAACACTGCATTCATTTATAGCACTGATCATCAGTGGAGACATGGCAGAAGGACATTTTTTATGTTTGCTCTGTTTTGCATACTTACTGTTACTGTACATTTATTTATTTATTTATTTATTTTTATTTTACATTTGTTAACCAGGCTAGTCTAACTGGATACATGTCCATTTCCAGTAGAGGGCCGAGGAGTTAAGCTCCAAGTTAGGACAATAAAATGAATACAATAAAGTATATGGATACATGAGCAAATATAAAGTATTACCAGTATGCATAAACAGGTTATCACAGTAAAATGTACAGTGCATGATACAAGAATAAATAAAGGGATGTAAATACAATCAGAGTAGTCAAGACAAATATGTAACATAGTTTAAAAAGGAAAATAGAGTTGCTTAATGAGTAGATGGGTTAGACCGAGTAGAGTGTGTAGAGACACTTTGACTAGTCAGGTTTAGTGCATTGACGTAACCAGTGTGTTTTCAGGAACACTTTCAATTTGTTTTTGACTAGTCAGGTTTAGTGCATTGACATAGCCAGTGTGTTTTCAGGAATACTTTCAATTTGTTTTTGAAAGGGGATAATGAGGAAAGTATGTGTACAGTAAAACATCTTAATGCCAAAAATGGTTCGCATACTCTAGTATATTATGCACACATTAACCCTTGTTATAGATTTCAGTCAGGCACCTCTTCTTGCATGTACTTGCACTGACATAAAATTAGTATATGCTTTAAGTGCACTTTATGTAATACATCTCTAGCAGTAGAATTACTAAATGGCCATCACCAAATTACTATTTGTGATAGCAATATTCATTTTTATATCAACACAATGTTTTCTTCAATTCCGGTGTGTCATTTACAATTCTTCCTCTTCTGTTTCCTCCTGCTCTCTAGATAGGCATTCTAATTTCACTGAATTCTGTTATGTAAGGCTGCTAAAGAGTGTTTTTTTGTCTAAACTGAGATAGTATAGCTAACACGCATGTCTGATGGCATATCTGTCTCTGAGTGTCTCATTCATGCCATGTTTAGCTTACACAACGTATGCACAACATAAGATAAATAAATAAAAGCCAGACCTGACAGAAGCACACACTTTATGCTTGTTTAATTCTGCTTCTACTGTACACAAACACATGTCCTTGACTGATATGGTTACACACTTGTGCAATCCTGCCCATTCACTATTCCACCACCATACACATTATCTATTGCACTCCCTCAAAATACACGTGTATTACATGTAATAAACTGCTCTGTGTATTCTGAGTTCCCCCATCTGTCCAATAGTTGAATTATTAAATTGTATTGTAATGTCTTGTGGAAAAGGCAAACCATGTGTTACTTGTGTTTCCTAGTCTTGTGGAACAGTATCTTAACTTTTAAATATTTAACCAAGATGGTCCACAATGCTATGAAGTACCTCAGATTAGTTTTTGGACTAATATATCACCGAGGTCCTCCATGTTAGTTTCCACTGCCTCTGCTATAAGGCATCCAGTGGTTTAACTGCTAATTCATGGATACTGGGGTGCCACTGTTGTTACTGCTTCTTAGAAGATCAGAACTCTTATTAAAGCTGTTATATTTACCACCTTGGACTTTTTGTTAAATATATACTCTCATATGTTAATTGACAATCAAGTATACAAGATTTAAATAGATTAGAATTTCCATCTTCCCAAGGAGGAAATAAAATAAGCAAGTGACAGCTGTAAGTACTTTGAGTGCATTTGATATGATTTCTGGGACATTTGCTGCAAAATAATAGAGCAATTGTTTTATTGCTAATAATATTAGTAGGAAAGACAAAAACATGTGACTAGTTTGTAGCCATGAGCAGAAAGTTTCATTTCCGATAACAGCCCTCACATCCCTACCAAACCCTTTTAAAGACACACAAACTGTTGGCATGTATGTTACAGAAACATTTTAATATTAAATGTAGTGAAATTATATGTTATATAAATTCCCATCTCATATTAAAAATTTTACTGAAGCCATATCTGAGTAAGCAGAAAATAAGCCAATGTCTCTGGCAAGGCCAAGATACTATGCAGATCTGTATTTCAGATCTTTGTTGATTTTCCATCTTAAAGAGAGACAGAATAGCATGAGAATGTTTCTCCCATCCACCTTCACTTAAAATACCTTTCATCTGCATTCTAATAGAGCTCAACTCCATACTTGTTTGCTATATGTTTTTTCCCCTCAATGATTGCTGACTGCCACCTATCTGTGAGCTGTTGTTACTCCAAATCCTTACAATAAATTGTATCAGAAAGAGCTACTCTGAATCCTTACAATAAATTGTACCAGAACGAGCTACTGATGCCAGCCAGAGGAAGCCATCATCCATATAGTCATGGAAGAGTTTGTGTACCTGTTTGCATGTAATTCCCTCCAAATGTCACTAAACATCAGGGCATGCCCTCACCCCAATGGCCTGAGAGTCTGGCTTTAATCCTCCAGAGTGTGGCCATCCTTATTTCTAGACTAGACCATAGTTGTCCCCAGGCCAGGGAATGACATGGCATTCTCCAACCCCCATGAATGCATGATCATGGATACAGACAATTAGGCTTTTTCTACTGGCACTAACCCTGCCACTATGAAGCTGACATGTTAGTGTGTGACATGTGAAGTGTGTGTGTGTGTGTGTGTGTGTGTGTGTGTGTGTGTGTGTGTGTGTGTGTGTGTGTGTGTGTGTGTGTGTGTGTGTGTGTGTGTGTGTGTGTGTTTAGTAGGCCCTTACAGTCATACATGGTTACTTGCCTTACTGTGAGGGCCCACTATTCCCTCACATAACATGTGTGGGCACTTTCACTCACATACTAGCTGGAGAATACAATCAGTAGCTTATTAATACGAAGTCCATGTCCCCAGTCTGTGCTGCTTTACTGGTATCAGCAAATCTCCACTTGCTAACTGTGAATGCAGCCAGAACCAGAACCCTATTCACTCCCCTCAATTAAGGATGGATCTGAACAGGGCACTGATTAGTGCCTGAAGTGCTGCTCAACTCAGATTATGTGTCATAATCAGGGTTTTATTCTATGCAGACAGGCCCGCTTGACTCCATACTACTATAGTCTAGTTTTGTAATACCTGACGTAGCATGTTATCTCCATAGCAATAAGTATGTAGATGCACATATCTAGCATCATGTGTATGTCATTATTACTACTCCATGACTGCTTCATTCAATTTGTTGTTTTTTGCCTAATTTCTTATTAATTCCAACTGTGTATGTTGAATGCTACATCCATGCATTATTTTGTACCAGTGTAGCTTACTGTTACTTTATTTTGGCTCTATATGTCCCATATGATTACTTGAAATGGTGCAAATGGAGAAGTTTACAATCCTGGTAAATGCATTTATAGAAACATGTATGCATAAATCAGTAAATACTTTACAGCAGACAATAAGAGCTAGACTGTAAAAAAAAAGCTATTATCAAAATGTAGCAGTGGATCTAAAAATGCCTTAAACATTGCACTGGCACAGGAAACAACAAATTAAAAGGTGCAAGATTTCCATGTTAAACAGTAGCTTATAGCTATGTAAAATAGCAGCACAGTACAGGGCTCAATCTCTTAAATATGCCCTGGTCCAGAACTACAGACTCTTATAGAAGCATGTATTAACTGTCCACTGGTTCTCCATGTAAATTTAAGCCAGAAAAAATGATACATGTTTAGAAAAGCTGGGAACATAGTAAGACTCTAAATATATCTATGTATACATTAATTGCAAGAAGCCTATATTAAAAGTAATGCTAGGAAGCTTAAGACTGTCTGTTCCCATAGTTTTGGAAAGAATGGACATTGCTGAAGGCAAGCAATTAAGTTACATATCATAGGAGATTATTGGGCTAATGGCTCTGGAGCCCTTGAAAGTCTAGCCAACAGTTTATCCCCAAAGAAGAAACCTCAATCAGCACCTGTCACCCCTGTCAATGAGGGACACAGGTGGAATCCCTGGGACAAATCTGTGGTTGCCCAGCCACTTATCAAGGTTGCGCTTGAAGAGGGTCAGTGACGTACTTTGTTTGACATGTATGGGGAGTCTGTCCCAGAAACAGGGCAGCCTCTGGAAGATAAACCTGTCTCTCTAGCAGGTTTTTTTAATATCACATATTAGATTTAAGCCTTTTGATCAGGTACTATGTGAGGAGTTAGACTTACAGGTATGGAGCATCTATAGTAGAGCAGGGTCTGAGATTGCCTTGTAGGTGAGACACAGATCATCTCTGAGCAATCTGTATGATACAGAGTAGAGTGATAGTGATTTGAGCCTGTCCACATAGGACAGGTGTTGGAGGCCATGGATTCTTTTTGTGATGAATTGTTGTGGCCTTTCCAGTTGGTGCAGATGTTTGGAGAGGTACATGCCAAATAGGATGTTGTACTCAATTATTGGCCTAATGAGGAGGGGTACAAAGAGGTAATAACCTCCTTTTTTCTGGATGCAATCCCTTTACTTATGAGATGAACCAAGTAAAAGGCTTTTCTGACCACTGCCACTACATGATTGTCAAATATGTGTTTGTTGTCAACTTGTGTACCCAGGTCTCTCACCACAGGTTGCTGCTAATGTGGTAATCAGTAGGCACCGTGTTTTTGCCAAATGTTATGATAATACATTTTTTTGCATTTAACTTAAGGCCATGATTTTGGCACCAGCCATATGTTGTTGTGAGACCCTCTTGAAGTATGTTAACATCATTTGGGGTGTCAATGACAGCACCTAACTTTCAGTCGTCCACAAACTTGGTCAGCTGCAGGCCTTTTATCTTTGCCTGGACTTCTGAGAAGTAGATGCCAAATAATAGGAGTCCCAGGACAGATCCCTGGGGGACACCACTAGTGACAGATCTGCTATCGGAGTAGTGGCATCTATTTTGACCTTGTGGGTCCAATCAGTGAGCCAGTTGGCCATCCACCTGATGAGATTGGGATTTACGCCAAGTTCTGTTAACTTTTCAATGATGCTTTTCAATGATGCCCAAGTGGGGGATTGTGTCAAAGGCTTTGGCCAAGTCAAGGTAAGCTATGTGTACTGACTTTCCCTCATCCAGTGCCTTGGTAACAGTCTCAAAAAGTCAACCAGGTTTAACTGCTTTGATGAATCCGAACTGGGTGGGGTCAAGTGCTTGGAGACTGCCTATGTCCTTGTTTATGAGGTTCATAATAATATGCTCCATGACCTTACAGATTAGACTAGACAGGGTGAGTAATGACACTGCTTTTGTGCAAAGGGATGACAATGGCAGTTCTCCACTCTGTTGGAATGAAGCCTATACTTAGGCTTAGGTTAAATAGGGTGCTCAATGGCAAGGTTAGTTCTTGCTGGAGATGTTGCAGAAGGGTCTCTGTTAAATCAACGAATGCTTAAAATAGTGAATGCTGTTTAATCGACTCTTTTTAATCGAAACAGTGAAATCCAGAATGCATGGAACCGCAGTTTTTTTCCCAGGAAAAAAAATCACTGGGCCATTTTCAGGACTTTGCAATTTCCTCCACTGTGGTGTGATCTCGGAGTTGGTATATTGAAGTAGGGGGTGTGGGAGGCACAGCCCCCCACATCAGTGGGTGTGGGGGCGAAGCCTCCCACTTTATTTTGTGTTTGTTTTTTTCTTTCTTTTTTTTTTTTACGGAGCAGCGATTTTTGCTGTTCTGTGTGTTAAGCATTTTGCCATTTCGACATTTTAGGGTCGATTATACAGCATTCACTATTTTAAGCATTCGCTGTTATAATATAGACCCTTGCAGAATACTGCCTGGGATACTATCAGGTCCCATAGAAGCTGTGTTCTTTGCCTTGTATAGGGCCTTTAACACTTGATCTATGGAGATATGATGTGCAAGGCAGTATCGGGGATGTCGAATGGGCCTTTGAGGGGTGGACAAGGGGTGAAGTTTGTGCTGAACCTATCTGCTAGCAGGCTGGCTAAGTCAACAGGATCGGTATAAGTGGTACCATTAAGAACTAATTCAGAACAAACCTGGGCTTTGCCATTGAGGTTTCTGACATAACTGAAAAAGGCTTTGTGGTTAGCCTTTGTTTTGGCGGCTAGTTTCAATTCATAATTGGCTTTGGGGTTCTCACTAGTGATCTAATTTGCTTGTTGAGGATGAGGAGGGACTTTTTCCAATTGGGAATTTGTGCCTTTTTACACTTGGACAACAGTTTCTTCCTTTTGTTGTAAAGCCTGTTGATAGAGGATGTCCACCACATAGGTTTGTGTTTCCTTGAGGAGCAGGTTTTCGTTCTATTGGGTATGGCTGAGTCCATGCAGTTGTACAGGTGCTTGTATACTGCACTTGCATACTGTTTGGCACATCTGTCTGCATCCTGTGAGGGGTGGTGGTGGTGTGAAGCTACTGATACCCTCCCTTAGAAGGTTGTAATCAGTTTTTGAGAAGTTTTTTTACCCTGGTTACGGCTGGGGTGGGGGTGGAGTTGGATGGGATAGACTCTTTGAATGAGACAGACCGATGGTCTCACCAGGGAAGAACTAACTATGCCAATGGTGCACCAGTCACCCATGTTGGTGAGAACCAAGTCTAGAATGCTATCTTCCCTTGTCGGGGATGAGACAAGCTGGTCTAGTGCGTTAAAACTGATGAAGTCAAGGAATCGTTGGGTGAGTGCATTAGAGCAGGAATAGTTCACCCAGTTTATGGTAGGCTAGTTGAATTCACCAAGGATCAGGGTGTTAGGGGGTAACTTGATGGACTCAAGTATGTCCAGGTAGGAGGAGTGGGTGTCCTGAGACATGGAGGGGAGGGGAGTATATAGCTGGCTATAACTTGGATGGGTGTCTTGCCAATTGTAAATTGCACCTGGAGAAGTGCTACTGCATCATGCTGGCAAACCAGTCTGGAGGTGTGCTTGCCTTTAATGAAAATAGAAACTCCACTACCCTTAGTCTTCCCAGCCTCATTTTGGGGACAGAATGAGTGGAATGAGGTAGAGCCTGGTAAGGCAGGGGTGCTCTCTGCAGCCCTGAACCAAGTTTCCGTGACTGCACAGATGTCAGCATCTTCCAGTGCGAGGAGAGCCTCCAGTGAGCGCATTTTCAGGTTAAGCCTCCTAGCATTAAGCAGCATGACCTTCAATGTGCTTTTGGACAGATCTTTTATGTTGGAAGAATTGTCTGTGGGACATTGACTAAAAAAGGATTAATGGGTGAGGCAAGAGCCTTGGGCAGAATCCTGAATCCCAGCAGTGACAAGTGGAGGCCATCTCTTGCAAAGCATCGAGGTCTGTCAACTATGTCATCCCAGGCAGACAGATACTGGATCCCATTGGAATGACACCAAAAGCTAAGCCAATTGTTAAAGTCAATTATTTTTTGTTGGTATTGTGGTATCATTCTTGGTGGAGGTAAGATGCTGCTTAGGGCTAGGGTCATACCTACCTGGGACACATACTCTGACAGCTCAATCATGTCTCTCTTCATATAGTCCAGGGAGGTACGTCTCAAGTTATTCATATCAACATGAGCAATGACAGTCATTCTTGTACCTGTTGTGGAGAAACTTAAGTGCACGCATGATGTGGCGGATTCTGGCATCTGACAGACAACTGACCGTGATCTTCTCCTTGTCGAGCCTGGTGAGGGGGACATCAGTGTGTCTCAAAACTGAGTCACCAATAACTGGTATGTTTGGTTTAATGTTGTGCTTTATGGACTGTATGAGTTTATTGTTATGCCTTATGATCTGTGTTTGTGAGACACTGGTGTGTTGTCTGCTGTCTGTGATGTGTTTGGTGTTGTATGTGGAATGTCTGTGAGTGTGTTTTGGCGGTCTCTGCTGTTTAGGTAAGTTTTTATTGAGTTATGATCATCTGAGGCTAAGGTCTGCAAAATGTTAATGCAATCATGGTACACATTACGATATAAACCAGGCTGTGAATTTTGAAGGAGATCCTGAAAACTACTGTAATAATTAGTAGTGAACACACATTTGGAAATAGAATTAACACAGTTTTGCAACAAAGTGATATTTTATTGAAAACTTTGCAGGGGAATAATATAAAAATGGTAAGAGTTGTTGATTTAAATGTTGTTTATAAGGAATAAAAGAAATACTGCTTTTAATAATAATGAAATGCACTTCCTCTATTTTCCCTGTTTACTAACTGTCTTTTGGCTTTTCCTGGTTAGGGGTTGCCACAGCGGAACTCCGGTCCGCTAACTGGTAGCGAATTTCTACGGTGTCGAGTTGCGAACCCGGTGCCCAACCTTCAAAGAAGGCATAACCACACACATTTAGAATTGGAGAAATAAAGTCCATACATTCTGAAAAATAAAGTTCTATAATAATGTTCTTATTAAAGTTGAAGTAATAGTTAAAAAAGAAATGGGCATGTTGCAAGAAATGCCAGCTAGTATTCATCTTTTAGTAGATGCCAAGCCTAGATTTTACAGTCCTACATCATTTCCTATTGAGGCAGAAAGAAAGAAATAAACAGGAAAAAAAACTCCCATAAAATAATCATGCAAACATTGACATACCTAATCAACTGCTGATGTTCTCTCTTATGGACAAAGCATCAGTGCATATAGAACAAATGAAACACTGGACTGTCAGACATGCATATTTTTCAAGTGCATGAACATGGTTGGAAAACATAACCAAGACAAAGTTTATAAAACAAAAAAATGAGGCATAGCTTAAAAAGGAAATGATTCACTGACTCATGATGCATAAACTCTTCCATTTATTAAAATGTTTAAAGTATTCATCAGAGTATACCATTGCTTTAATAATTGTAAGTACTAGTAATAACCAATGAAACAAAAAATACGTCACAAAACCGTGACTCATTAAAAACTGTGTATAGTTAATAATGCATAAAAAAACTCCCAACTCCAATAAGAACAAATCAGGTAAAACACAATGACAGCTGGTTGAAATATTGTGGTGTTTTAAATGTCTCCTTTTAAAAAAAAGTATTTAACTCTTTGATGGCTGTTAAGGCCAGGAACGCAATGATATCAAGTTTCAGATTGTATCCCTTGAAACCGAGGACAACTTCCACATCTCCACACCTAATATCTAATCCCAGAAAATCCACAACATGAAAAAACTTAAAAAATTGGTATAACTAATTGAATGGCAGTATAAACCAACATTATTTATTTATTTATTTATTTTTTGTAGCATGAACATTTGCTTATGCTGATATTAAGTGATATAGTAGTTTGAGCCACAGATAATAACAAATATCTACTTCAACTTGCTATATAATCTAAATTGCTTAAAGTACACTTAACTTTTCATAAGCTGTGTCAATTCTGTCAGTGGTAGCACAAAGGATAAATGTGCATTATTTGCACTGACTTCAAGATAAAGTATCTCTCAACTACTGTTTTCATTAAGATGTACTTCTTGGCTATGGTTAGACTCAAAGATATTCAAATTGGTATTCCTTTTATTAATAAATGTGGGATCAACACCTACCACCTTTTTGTTATGATGTGCCATTTATTAGAAATGATATAAGTAGTAGTATGTCTGTAAGCATCATGTCAATATTATATTCCTAAAAATCATTGAGACAAAGAATGTAGGTCAGTTTATAATACTGAAAATGTTAAATACAACTCATGCTAAAATGTTCAGATTGAAAGGCTTGACCAGATCATATGTATGGTGACCTGACAAGTAGTATGTCAGCACTGACTGTAACTTTAGTCCCTTTAAACTGGACTGCAATGATATGCTCTAGAGTGAATACTGTCTAAGCTGGTCATCTCTTGGAGAAATCTTTTTGGTTTTCATAGCTTGTTCAAAGTAGATGGCTCTGAATGTTACCAACATAGCTATATTAAATGACCACTTAAAAGTGAGATAAAGATTTATCTTACTTTGTATTTCAAAAATATGAGTGCTCAGTAGTGGGCCTTGTTTCATCTGTGTTCATCAGAATTTTGAAACTTTTTAAGAGAAATGGACATCTGGTTTGTCATAAATTGTTGTACAGAATTTGAAGGAAGGATAAATACATGAAATGTCAGACTGTATAAAAGACTATGATGGTTGTGTCCATTTACAGAATTGCTCCTCAGATGATAAAAGTTTTATTTCCAGGAGGCCTACTTATGTCCAAGAAGGAGAAGGAGAAAAGCAAAGATGAGAGGAGGGGAATGGAGTGATTCACTACTTGCTGTCAGTAATAAGGCACTGGAAAGGGGAACCAGTCTAAATCATTTCACACAAGACACACCTAAAAATAACTCAAAAAAACTAAAGGTACACTAGGACAGTAGCTCCAGTGTGTTTCATTGTAAGATTCTTAGAACCATTAGGGGAGGACTAATGGCAAATCTATTTTTTTATGTGAAGAATAAATTATCCTAAAGGCTGAAAATGGCAGCTATGGTTAAACTTCATAATAGTCAGAACAACAAGAGGCAGAAAACTAAAGGGCTTTGAATGTGACCTTAGTTTTTGGGGAAGTACTGAAATATTGAATATTGAAATTATTGCCAAAGAATTTTATCAAAGATGATATTGATCTACAACAGCAAAATCATGCTTGACAAATCCAATGGTAACTAGTGATTTTAAATCAAAGAGGGACTGCAGGAAACAACTGAATGGGTGTGGCCAACAATATAGGGGTGTGGCCAACTACAAAGTGGCAAAGATGTGTTACAGTGCGCTCAACCCTGACCATGCCTGCCAATTTACATAAAATAAGTGCTCAGTCACTACTGGACATACTGAATAGTCTAACAACATATTAGACACATTTTTAAACAGACATTCAGTATATACATGGACAGATATGAAATAACATACATTAAGGATTACTCATAAACATGAAAATTATTTTATATTCGCCTTAAAGTACAGACAGAAACGTATCACAGTTTTGCAAAGCTGGAATTACAACAACAGTAAACAGCATGGCCATGTGTTTCATTCACACATAGCCACAATCTCCATTGCGTAACCCACCCACAGTATCTGATTTGATCTTGCAAGGTTAAAAACAAAAACAACAACAACAAAAAAGACAACATTGCAATTAAGGTAAGTATTCTTTTTATTCACATAAACAATACTCGGAGTTCAGAGCTTGTGGTCAAGCTTACTTCACTCAAATGCACATTACTATTGCAAAGCAAGCCAGAATTGCAGTCATTCCATTCACATATAGGTATTGTCCCATCCCAACTGCCTACCCAGAGAATCTGCTTTCAGTGTACAAGGTTAAAATAATGAAAATAAAATACCACAGTTACATTACTATATTTCTTTCACATCACATAGCCAATAACTTGCATATGATCTTACTTCAGTTCACCTATCCACACTTTACTCATGCAAGAATAGAGTTTGCTTCAGCAACAAAACACTGACAAACCATCCTAATGTATCTTGAGTCTGACTAACCCTGCAAAATGGTATTAGGTTAAAAAAAAACACTTCATCCACAAATGGTCCTCCCATAACACACAGCATACCTCATATCTCTTTGACTCTTGCCAGGATCTTATATTAAAACAAAGAAAGTCATCATCAGCCTCCAAAATACATAGACCACTAGCATCTGATTAACCCCCAGTATATTATATTAAAAAAAGAAAACTTTCAGCAGTTCCCATAACACTTTGTCTTCCTACTATCTGGTTAACACTGCCAGGATATTATATTAAAAAAACAGAAAGTTATCAACAGCCCCCAAAACACACACACCACTACCATTTGGTTGACCTTGACAGTGTATTATATTAAAAAAAGAAAACCATTAACAGTCCTCAAAACAGATCATCTCCCTAGTATCTGATTAACCCTGCCAGAATATTATATTAAAAAATAATAATAAAAAACAGAAAGTCATCAACAGCCCCCAAAACACATATACTACTTGTTACTATCTGATTGACCTCACCATGAAAAAAAAATGCAGAAATTATCTGGTTTGCCCTGTCAAAAAAACACTCAGAACTTAAATAATGACTTTTTTAGAGGGAGATACTTTTAAAAAAATCTTCCTTGCCAAGGAATCCTTGGCTTCTCATACTTACCTACTAAGTAATGCAAATGATGGACATATTTCAATAATCCACTAAGCTTTTTTTTTCTCCTGTTCTCTCAGTCATCCATCTGTCTCACTCTCTCCCTCACAAGTTAAATGTGTTAAAGCACAGGAAGAGAAGGCAAGATCAACAGGACTAATCAACAGTCACGTCACATACTCAGATTTTGTGACATGGCTGTTGACTTAACAATCCACTTGGGTTCTAATTTAATGCGGTTAAAACTGCAATGACTTCTGGTCTTCTTCCTTGATGACTGCAGACTTCCCAATCTGGACTGTTTTAAAAACAATCTGGCGAAAATTAAAATATATTTTTTTTATTTTAGTTTAAAGTGGAACTCAAGCACACATGCATGCAGCCCAGAGTTCCACAAAACATTGTATGTTCAACTTTACATACTAATTTGCAGTTTGAACTGCTTCTAGTGTGTAAAAAATACTATTTAAACTTTTTTTAATGACAAAACTGGGGGCTGCAGCCCAGCAGTCCAATACCATGAGCCACCCCTTTGATTTATCAAAAGACTACTTACCCGAATTCCATTTCACCGAGATTACTTCAACGACACCTTGAAAAACAGAAATCACAAAGCAGTGAAGTTCTTTCACCAGGAAACAAACCACTTGGCCACTAGGGTGAACTTTGTCATTTTCCCCAGTAAAGTGCAATCTCGGAGTTGGGATATTTCGTTAGGGGGTTGTGGGGATATAAAAAGTTTACACACCCCTGTTAAAATGCCAGGTCTTTGTGATATAAAAAATGAGACCACAATAAATCATTTCAAAACTTTTCCCACCTTTAATGTGACCTATAACCTGTACAATTCAATTGAAAAACAAACAAATCTGTTAGGGGAAAAAATGTAAAAAAATAAAACGACAATATGCTGGTTGCTTAAGTGTGCATATACTTAAACTAATACTTTGTTGAAGCACCTTTTGAAGCCCACTACTCCCACTACACAGAGTTTGAACCAGACAGATAGACCTATGCTGAGGCTCTTATTGTAATCTTCCTAAACTTCAAAGGCCTCCCAGACATCACAAACAAAATAATTATCCTCAGCAACCTCTATTGCATTCTGTTAAGACAGCATGCACCAAGACACATGCAGCATCATCACAAGGTGCCTCAACCTTTAAGCCTAGAAGGCAAACCACCATAGAACATAATATCGTAGTCATAGGAGACTAAATTGTGAGACACACACATGTCCCACTCACCAGGCTGAGCAAGAAGAGAGTCACAGACAGCTGCCTGTCAGGGCCCAGGATCCACCAAATCACATATGCACTCAAATCATTGAACCATAAGTGCCAGTCTGACTCTGTCATAGTCCATGTGGGTATACAAGACCTGAGGCATACCTTCCTGAGCAACATGAAGAGAGACATGATAGAGCTCTCAGACTGTGTCCAAGGCTGGTATAAGACTAGCACAAAGCAGTGTTGCATCTTCTCCAAGGATGATGCTATGTTACCAACAGAAAATGATTGACTTTAATAACTGACTTATTTTTTGGTGTTACTCCAAGGGGCCACAATATTTAACTGCTTGGGACAATATGGTAGACAGACAACACTGTTTTGCCAGGATGGTCTGCACTTGTCTCCTTAAGTTTCCAAATATTGGCTAAAACTTTTTCTACACCCATAGTGCTTTTTAGGCAGTACCAATCTGAGTTAAACTGACTTAGAAAAAACAAAATGTGTTACTGCTCAATGCCAGCAGTCTAAACAGGAACTTTTCTCCGTATCCTGGAGAATATAGATATCTGTGCAGTTACCAAGTCTTGGTTTAAAGCTGCAGAGGGCACCCTGGCAGTGCAAGGTTGTCAGTGAAATATACCTTCAACACACATAGACCTTACAGACTGTACAGGCAGGGCCTAAAGGTGGAGGAGTCTCTATTTACATCAAATACAAATACACCTCAAGCCTAGCAAAACAGTCCATTCCCAACTTAACATAAGCAAAGTCCAATACTACATCCTTGCAAGCTATAGGTCCCTCTTCATGACTCAGGGAGCCCATACCATAGTCTTGAATGTATTAGAGACACTACCCATTCATCAATATTCATGGGTAACTTTAACTACCCAAACATTAACTGAGAATCATACATGACCTCAAACATGCAGACCAAGAGATGCTTGGACTTTGTTAAAACAAATGCCCTTGAACAGCTAGTCTACATGCCCACTAGGGATGCAAATACCCTTGACCTGGTCATCGCAAACATGGGGAAATGATGTAGTCCCTCTAGTGTAAAGTCCTCATTGGTCAGGTCAGACCACAAAGCTGCATCCTTTGAAATAAATATTAAGCCTGGGCTCTCGGCTAATCCTGGAACATTTAAAAACTATTAAAAGGCTAGCTATCTCCTACTAAGCAACATTTTAACAAAATTCCAAGCTGTCCTCCCAAACTATGGGAACACTGCTGCCTATGAGTAATTATTCACAGAAACCCAGTTGAATAGTGTAAATAGTTGCATAGAGATAGCTGTACCAACTCCAAAAAAACATAGAACAACCTCCAAAAAAAAAAAAAAAAAAGGCAACAGGTTGTATAACAAAAGGAAGAAAATAATTTCCAAAAAAATAGGAAAAGTGTTGCCCAGCAAGGTAAAAACTCTATCATCAAGCTGAATAACCATCTCAGGGGCTTAATCAAGTCTGCCAAAGCCAAATTTGAGATAAAAATAGCCTGCCAAGCTAAGGACAATCATAATGCTTTCTTCAGTTATGTCCAGGACCTTAACGGCAACACCCAACAGGAAGAGCTGAGGTGATTTTTCAGTATTTGTTTGAAGGTGCTGGTAGTACCTGTGTTTCTTATAGAAAATGGAAGTGAGTTCCATAGTTTGGCGATGTTGAAGGAGTAGAGGAGTTGAGCAGAAGGTAAGGTGGGCTTTTCTACTTTCAGAAATCGATGATTTTCAGATCTTAGTTGCCTACTGGGTTGGTATTGGGCAAGTAGTGTGAAGACAGCAGGACAGTTTGTGGGTCTGTAGATTATTTTGTGTGCTGTACTTAGTTGGGTGAATGAGAGATGGTGAGGGAGCTCCAGCCAGCCTAATTGTTTCAGTGAGTTACAGTGGTGGGACGAGAATTTGGCCTTGGTGACAAATTTGGCTATTCTGTTGTAACACATATCAAGTTTGGTTTTTGCAAATTTTTTATTAGTGAGCAGAGGAGCGCCATAAAGGATAGAGGGTAATAAAAATGTTGTTGCAAGGGTTTGTCTAGTAGAGAGGCTAAGTGTTGATGCCTGTGGAGCATAGCAAGCTTGTAGTGTGTTTTTTGATGTTATTGTTTATGTGTAGGACAAAATTAAGGTTTTCATCTATAATAATGCCTAGTAGTTTAGTGTATGGGACAACTTCTATAGTGGCATTGTCTTGGGCTTGTATAGTGAAGAGTTTTTTTTTTATCTAGGGGAGTGGTTTTCTTAGGAGTAAAAAGTATTAGTTTAGTTTTTTTCAGATTTAGGGTAAGATAATTGTTAAGCATCCAAGATTCAGTAGAGCATTCTGGGTGATTTGCTGGAGTTTAGAGCTGGAATTTGCAGTGCATATTATTGTAGAGTTGTCAGCATACTAGATTTCTGAGCATCATTGGGGAATGGAGTGAAAGTTATTAATAAAGATGTTAAGATGATAAATAAGAGTGGACCAAGTATGGAGCCTTGGGGTACCCCTGTGGAAGTGATGAGGAAGAGAAAGTAAGTTTGTTGCCATTTGGTGGATTGCTGCCTATTCGAATGATTGCTATTGGATCATTGTAGGGTAGGTGGGGAAATGTGGAGGGTGGATAGTTCAGAGAGGAGGATATGGGAAATGGTATCAAAAGCTTTGGAGAGGTCTAGGAAAAGAGAAGTGATTATTTTGCCAGAATCTCATGTTAAGTGTATCAAGGAAGGAGAGGAGGGCAGTTGTGGGGCTGTGTCCTAGTCTGAAACCATGCTGAGTGGGTGATATAATTTGGTTTTCAAGCAGGTGGTTGAGGAGCTGGGCATGGATGCATTTTTCCAGTATTTTAGAGAGGGGTGAGAGAACTGCTATGGGCTGAAAGTTTGTGGTGTCTGTGTTGGTGCCTCCTTTGTGTAAGGGGAGAATGAATGTTTTTTTTTTCCAAATGCCTGGGACTAGGGATTCTTTAATTGAACTGTTAATGAGTATGCTGATGGGATAAGCTATAGAGTTTGCAGCTAGCTGCAGGAAGTGTGGGGATAGATTGTCAGGGGCCAGTGTACAAGGTTTTAGCTTAAGTAAAAGTTTTCTTATTGTAGCTGTGGGTATGGAAAGACTTTTAGGTTGGAATTGAGAGTAGGATTGTTTTCTGGGATAATATGGTAATCAGCTGTCTTGGTGGTGGTGGTGTTAACCGTAGGAAATGTGGTGGTTTGGTTAGCTATGGTGTCAGTGAAGTAGGAACTGAAGAGGGTGGCAAGTTCAGTGGGGGATTTGTGTAGGTCAGGGGATGGGTTGCTTTGAAAGCCTGGGTATAATAGTTGGTTAATGGAGGAAAAGATGTTTTTGGGATTATATTTATGTTGGCTTTGTAGGTGGAGGCAGTTGGCTTTTTTATCTCTGATTATTAATCATTTTGCCTGGTTATAGAGTTGCTTGTATTGTAGTAGAGTTGCAGGAGTCTTTGTTTTTCTGCCATGGTTTCCAGATTTTTATCCCTTGTGGAATGACTTCTTTGGTGGATTTTGAGAGTCAGCTTGCACAGTTATGTTTTATTCATTTTTGGCAGATGTCTAGGAATGTTGAGTTAAAGAATTTGACAGCCTCATTAAGTGGTAGGGATTTGAGGGGTTCCCAATTTACTTTAGCTAAGGTTTCATTGGGTCTATATTAGATGATTGAACTTCTTAAAGTTCGACCATCATATGGTCGATACCATATGATCAAACTTTCAGAAATTCGAACATCTAATAGAAAAAAAAATAAACTACACAAATAACCTACCTGAACAGTTTAAGCAGGGGGGCAAGCCCCTCTGCACCCCCCCACCCCCTGCTCTTTAAATATACTAACTCCGAGATTGCACTACAGTGCAGAAAAGGTAAATATTCCCATTCCATGCTTAAGGAGATCTCTGTTAAAATGTTTGAACTTTCAAAAGTTCAGTCATATGATGTCAACCATATGACATTCAAACCTTTGAAAGTTCGATCATCTAATATAGACCCAGTTTCATTAAATATGGATGGTTGGAACTTAGTCAAATTTCTGGTTGATTTGTATTGGTGTTGGCCTGAGGTTGGGGTAGATTTAAGTAGAAATAGAAATATGGTCTATAGTTGGCAATCAACCCTCCTTTACTTACAAAGTTAATAGGAATTTAAAAAGTTTATTTGAGAATCATGGTAAAGTTTGGAAAGATAATAACAGGGGGACTACAACATGTGGCGATTGTGACTATTGCAAATACATATTAAAAACTCCTATGTTACTGTTGGGACCCTATAATATTGAGGTGACGCTTAGTGTAGGGACTTGCAACACTCCAGGAGTTGTTTATTTAGCATTGTGTCAACTTTGCAAAAATTATTATATTGGAAAAACGGAAAGAAAGTTACGTAGGAGGATATATGAACATCTATATAGTATCTCTAGGAATGATGAGAAAAATGCACTATCCAAACATATTCAAACATTTTCTGACCATAAATTTCAGTTTGGTATTCTTGAAGTGGTAGGAAAGGATGTAAGAGGTGGTGATTGGACCAATAAACTTTTAAGGGCAGAGGTTAAGTGGCAATTAGAATTGAATGCCACAGTCCCTCCTGGATTAAATGACCATATCAGTATCACACCTGAGCTCAAGTATAGAGCCTATAAATTATGACAAACATCATGTTACAGATGTAGTTTTATCATGAATTTTTACATTTGTTATGCTTATATGTATGTATCTTTTTAGTTTCATTAATGAGGTTTAACTTACATATATATTTTTTAAATATTTCACTTTGTATAAAAATTTCCCTTTTAAGATTTGATTGCATAATTGATGGAATTATTAGTATTAATTAGCAGTTTTGGCATATATAAGAGTGTGGTTCACCTTATATTCTTGTTCTGATGAAGTCAACTGACGAAAGCGCTTAACCTATTTTTTGTCTGTCTATCAATATAGTGTGGTTTGAGGTTGAAGGATATCGGCTATGTAGTGTTTCTGTTGGATTTTGGTTGTAGATTTAAGTAGGATAAATGTGCTGGGTGGTGGTCACTAATGGTATTAGGTAGTATGCCTGTAGTGGGGAAATTGTTAGGGTGGCACACTAATATCCAGTCTATTGTGGAGTCCCAATTATTTTTGTGGGGTCTGGTGATGTTTTGAATTAGTTGGGAGAAGTTGCAAAGGTTAATACTTGTTGAGGAGGTTCTTTTGGGCAACATCTAGCTAATCAATATTTACATCACCTAGGATGATGGTTTCATTATCTATGTTTTGAGATGTCCAGGAAACTATGTTCTCTAATATTGCTTTATTGTTTCCTGGAGGAATATACAGAGCAATTATGCAAATGTTTTTATGATTGCTAAGTTTTAATATGGAGATTAGTACTTCAGCTGGGAGGAAGTTGGGTGTTGGTTTTGAGTAGAGAATTAAAGTATATTTGCTAGGGAAGAGTATTGCTACTCCCCCTCCTCTCTTGTGGGGCTGATTGGCTCTTAGAAATGAGTAAAATGGAGGGAGAAATTCTGTGTCTTTTACATATGATTTCAACCAGGTTTATGTAGCTTCTATAACATCAGGGTTGTTTTGTGAAACCCATGCCTGGAGATCAGGTATCTTGTTTATAAGGCTTTTTAGATTTATGGTTGATAGCATGAGAGATTTGCTAGGTTTGTTGGGCCTGGGGGGGGGGGGGTTGGCCTGGTTTGGGTTGTATATCACTACACTGTGATATAATGTGTTGCCAAATTATGTGGGTTACACATCAGTTTTTTTTCCTAAAATGCTATAGTTGCTGCTGGTGGCGTGACAATGGGGATGTCTTTGGAGAGGTAAAATTTTTACTTTGGATAGTACAGAGGTATCAGCTGTTAATAAGCTGGGGTGGATGCCCGAGTAACTTGATAAATGTGGTTTATGTGTGGTGGTTGTACAGCTGGATGTAGGAGGTATGTTGGGTGTCTGGAAAGTTGTGGTTATTGTTAGGCGAGACAGTGTAAGTGAGAAAAGTGAGATTATAGTAATAGTAGTGATGGACATGATGGTGGTTGAGTGCAGTGTGATAATAGAATGAATATGAGCAGGATAGCTATAGTTTAGGGGATGGAGCACTATATGGCCCAATTTAGAATGGGTGGGGAGGTAGACTAGTTAAGAGGTATGGTATGACTGTGGGAATAATTAGGGGGTTATGGGATAGGTAGAAGAGGGGTGTAGGAATGATCAGGTTAGGTATAAGGTTAAAGTTATGGGAGGTGGGCAGGGATGGGAGCAGGGTGTAGAGCACATTGAGCTTAGTGAACAGAGAGGGCCTGGCCCCTGCAGGGACAAGAGCTGAAAACCTATCAGTTTAAGGTGGGTAATAAGCTTAAGATCTCAGTATCTAACAGAGTAATGTAAGTAGCTCTGGAATGTGTTAAATAAGTATCTCTGTAAACACACAGGGTTGTTGGGCAGTTATAGAGAGTTGTGATTAGTATAGAGAGGATGCGGAAAGTGAAAGCAAAAATTTACTAATTTAAACAGTGAATGCTTGGGACTGGAAGGCTTTGTGTGTGTGTGTGTGTGTGTGTGTGTGTGTGTGTGTGTGTGTGTGTGTGTGTGTGTGTGTGTGTGTGTGTGTGTGTGTGTGTGTGTGTGCATGGCTAATTCAAGGTATTGGGTTGCTATCTAGTAGTAATTGGCTGGAATAATGGGGAGTGGAGAACCCTTTACAGTTGTGCACATACCTTTTAACACTAAGCCTTAGAACTTTACAAAAAATAAGTTGTAATTTAACTATTGCAACAGAAAAGCTGTAGGGTGTCAGGTTCTTGCTTCCTGGAAGTTTTATTTAGTTAAAAGATAGCCAGCTTCAGTGAACAAAATAGACTTGTTTTTTTTCAGTTATTCCCAGGTGGGGTGGGTCATGCAGTTAAGAAACCCATGCAAACTGAAAAATAAAGTTAAATAAGGCAGAATTAGTGCAAAGGTTACAGGAATGTGAAGTGGAGAGCATTTCTTTTATTTATTTATTTATTTTATTTATTTTACATTTGTTGACAGGGCTAGTCCAGCTGGATAATTTCCATTTTCAGTGGAGGCCCGGGGAGAAAAGCTCCACAGATTTAAAACAAAGGTTATACAAATTGAAGATTTACTATGAGATCCTTTGACAGACATTGAGTTACCGTGGATAGTTATTAGTCTAGATCAAGAAAAATAGAACACATATAATGCTATCTACGTATTGCGAAAGAACATTAATTATATCAAAACTACACTCCATTCAGGTAATTTCATACATATTAGTGTATATACAATATATAATTTTTTTTTTTTTTTTTTTGTGAGAACAGTAGAAACTGTAAAGTCATTAGGTTGTTTGAGAACACAGAGAAGGATTGTAGTTGAGAATTAAGGAAATATGATAGTAGAAGGTATAAGGTTTCTCAGTCGGGATTGGTACAAGAGCAGAGCCAGAAGTTTTTAAGATGTGCAAGAAGTTGTTTTTTAAAAAGATCAAAGGAGCCTATTGAGGTAATGTGCGAGGGGAGGTTATTCCATATTTTGCCTACTGCGTTGGGAAAAAGGCAGTTACCTGCAGAATTGGTAATTCGAGTTGTGTTGACTTGAAGCTTTTCAGCAGAACGCAGTTGTTTCAAGTTATTATAAGGGCTCAGAAGATTACTGAGAGCAGGTGTTTTAGATGGTTGATATAATATGTTATGTGTTATTAAGAGTTGTTGATATATAATCTTGTTGGGAAGTTCCAACCAGTGTAAGTGTTTTAAGTTTAGACAGTGGTGTGTTCTATACTGGGATGCTGTGGCAAAGCGAGCTATATTGTGGTAGGATGTAGTAAGTTTCTTCAGGTTGCTTTTGGAGAGGTTAGTGTAAATAGAGGAGGCATACAATAGGGTCGAGATAAGATGTGTTTGTGCTAAGGTGGTCCGTGCTTCTGGTGTAAGGTAGGGTTTGATTCTGTATAGTGAGCCAATTTTTTTATTAACCGCTTTTATAGTGTTGTTGATATGGTAATCATAGCTAAGATTATTGTCAATAGTAACACCAAGTAGTTTAGTTGTTAAGTCTGGGGAGATGAGGGAGTTATCACTTGCAGTAATAGAGAAGTTAAGTTGTGTAGATTTGTGTGTAGGTGAGAAAAGTAATAGTTTTGTTTTCTTGGGATTGAGGAGAAGACATCTTTTTGAGAACCAGTGTTCGACGATAGAAAAGGTAGCTTGTGTGAGTGAGTGGAGTTCAGATTGAGTGGAAGCTGTGCAAATAATGGTGGAATCATCTGCATATTGTATACATGTAGTGTTTTGGATAGATGCTTGGAGGTCATTAATAAAGATAGAGAATAAGAGTGGGCCTAGTATGGATCCTTGTGGGACTCCTAAAGAGATAGGTAGTAAGGAAGATAGACAATTTTTCCAGAGTACTGCTTGTTGTCGGTTTTCAAGATAAGAAGAGAACCAAGTTAAGGAGGAGGTATCCAAAGCAAAGGATTTTAATATATGTAGTAGAAGTGTGTGGTTGACCATGTCGAAGGCTTTTGACAGGTCTAGGAAAAGAGAAGAGGTTAGTTTGTTGTTGTTACGATTGCAGTTGATGGTGTTGGTAAAGGAAAGTAGAGCAGTGGTAGTACTATGTGAGGGTCTAAATCCATGTTGAGTATTTGCTAGTAGGTTGTTTTGAAGGAGATGGTTAAGTAGTTGTTTGTGTATGCATTTTTCCATGATTTTAGCTAGTGGAGATAGTAGTGCTATAGGGTGAAAGTTTGAAAGGTCTGTGGATTTGCCTCCTTTGTGTAGGGGTATGATATGAGATATTTTCCAGAGTGCTGGAAAAGTACTTTCTTTTATGGATCTGTTTATGAGGATGGAAACAGGGTAGGCGATAACTTTGGCTGCTACTTGAAGAAATTCAGCAGGAAGGTTATCAGCTGAGGGGGTAGTAGGTTTAAGTTTTTGTAAAAGAGATTGTATGTAGGAGGTAGGTATGGGTTGAAGTTGCAGGGGTGGAAGGCAGTTGTTGCTGTTATTTAAGAGCAGTTGGGAAGAATCAGGGGTTAAGTGGTTAGCTAGATTTTGTATGGAAGTAGTAAAGAAGGTGTTGAAGTTATTGGCTATTAAGGAGGGGTTGTCAGGATCTAAGTTTTGTGGGTTTGGTGTAACTACTTTGCCTGGGGTAAGTAGATTATTGATAGTAGACCAAAACTTTTTTGGTTCTTTTTTGGTTGATTGTTGTAGTTCAAGGTAATAATTCTTTTTATCTGAAAGTATAGCTTTTTTGGTATTATTTCTGAGTTCTTTGAAGATTTGGTGATCGTTTGGATTTCTGGAGGACCGCCATTTTTTCCACGATTTATTTCTAAGTATAATTTTTTGTTTGGTATTAGAAGTTAGCCAGGGTGCTATTTTGGTCTTTGTTCTAATGATACGTTTTGGGGCATGTTGATTCAGGATGGCCAGGAATGCTGAGTTGAAGTGTTCAACAGCACTGTTGAGTGAGAGATGTTTGAGAGGGGTCCAGTTGTATTGTGACAGTTCTGTTAGGAATCTTTCAGGATTAAAGTGTTTTTTTGAATATATTGTTTTATGTGAGGTAGGTAAGTTTAGCTTAGTTTTGGCCCTAATGACATAAGTAAGAGAGTGATCGCTAAGGGAAGGAAGGGATAAAGGAAGGGATACAGATAAAGAGGAAATTTGATTATACTGCATACATTGTTAATCAGCTGTGTAACACCACAGACTAAACAGCATTAACATGAAGCCTCTAAGTCAACTGATAACGGCTGTACGATTCAACAGTGAATACACACAGGATATATTGCACAAAGCAAAAGAAGTATGGCTGTTCTAAGGCAATAATTTTACAGCTATGTTATTCAATATGAACTAACAGCAAAATTAACTGTAGTCACATAGCCGTCTATAAAAGCAATTTTAAATTGCAGTCTCTAAGTCTTCTAAGCAGTATGATACAGGAATGCTTACAGATGCAGCCAGAACATGAATAAGCTTTGCAAACAGTTAACAGGATGCCTTGCAGCTATACAACAATTAGCCTCTACCTTCATAATACAAAACAGAAATAACAAACAGTTTATCTGTTAATACTTTAGATAGCTCTCATAACATATAGGACTTCTGAACAGCAGTAATAGCTCAGCATCATCAAATACATCAGCAATTAATAGTAATAATAAGAAGACAGTAATGCAAATCAGCTGTAATATACATATGCCACTGTTCTACTTACTTGCTATGCATGCACAATTAACACAGGGGTATAGAAGCTAAAGCAGCAGCATGGAAACTGAATGTGATTTAGGTAGTTCGGAGATGTTTTAAAGACGGCATCCTAGGAGGGGACTGACTAATGAAGATAATCCAGGGGTTGCTGGTGGGGGTAGGAGTAGCAGACAGGGTGAATGGAGTACAGAGCAGCCATAACAAGATTAATCAGGAACTTATGAGTTTCCTTCCCCACAGGGACACGAGCTGAAGAACTATCAGTTTAAGGTGGGTAATAAGCTTAAGATCTCAGTATCTAACAGATTAATGTAAGTAGCTCTGGAATGTGTTAAATAAGTATCTCTGTAAACACACAGGATTGTTGGGCAGTTATAGAGAGTTGTGATTAGTATAGAGAGGATGCGGAAAGTGAAAGCAAAAATTTATTAATTTAAACAGTGAATGCTTGGGACTGGAAGACTTTGTGTGTGTGTGTGTGTGTGTGTGTGTGTGTGTGTGTGTGTGTGTGTGTGTGTGTGTGTGTGTGTGTGTGTGTGTGTGTATGGCTAATTCAAGGTATTGTGGTGCTATCTAGTAGTAATTGGCTGGAATAACAGGGAGTGGAGAAACCTTCACTGTTGTGCACATACTTTTTAACACTAAGCCTTAGAACTTTACAAAAAATAACATGTAATTCACCTATTGCGACAGAAAAGCTATAGGGTGTCAGGTTCTTGCTTCGTGGAGGTTTTATTTAGTTAAAAGTCAGCCAGCTTCAGTGGACAAAAGGACTTTTTTTTTCTTTTGTTGTGCAGTTTAATCCCAGGTGGGGGGAGCACGCAGTTAAGAAACCTGTACGAATTGCTATGCATGTGCAACGAACAGAGGGTAGGGAAGCTAAAGCAGCTGCAGGATGGAAACTGAATCACTGAAAAGTGCAAAATCACTGTATTAAAGTTCTTTGTGCTCATCCAATGTCACTATGTTGAACATTGATCTTGTTGACATCATTGTAAAACTATTGTTTTGCAGATTTTCTCCAGTTTTCTAAATTAAAACACTACTACTTGGGAGTACTTACAAATATTCAAACATTTGTTTATAACATTTTTCAGTACTAAAATAAAAAATGTGACTCAACAATTATATAATAAAATTAATAAAAAGAAGGGGTGGAGTCGAGATGCTGTACTTTGAATGAGGTGCGCTTCCTGTGTAGAGTTTGACAACGTGCTGTCAGAATTAAAAAAAAAAAAAAACAAGACTGGAGTATGTCCAAAGTATGGTAAAATGTGATTACTACAAAAAATAAGGAACTGAAACATTGTCATCCCTCAAAGCATCTCCCTGACATGAAAATATAAAAATGCTGTTATGTTATTATGAAGAAATGGCTGAGTAGGATAAAATGGATTTTAAAGTGCAACAATAAATAAGCAGCTTAAAGACACTATTGTGCCTGAAGATGGAGAACAAGTTTCTATAAGTGTTTGTAGTAATGATGTTGAAATAAGTAAGGAAAGAGAAAGTTTTCAAGCTAAAGAACTGTGTGTTGCTCAGTTTAAACAATCAGAAAGCAGCATAACTGAAACATCAAATAATATTCCTTCTGTTAGCATTGTTATGTCGTGTGAAATAGACAAACCCCAGATTTACAATTTTTTTGATGAGTTTTCCCCTAAGCTTCAGATGACAGTCAACAATCTGAGTAAATTAGAGCTTGCCATAGCAAATATTGTGCAATTACAAAGTGAGATTATAGTGTTGGAAAAACAAGATGAAGTACAAGCTCAACAGACAAGTTTTTTAGAGGAAAATTTTGAAATACACACATTTGATATCAAAACTATGCAGGACAATATTAATGATATCCAGAACAAAACAAAATTTCCTTCAAACAATTAGTAGCTTTTGAGGCAAGATCCAGGAGGAAGAATTTTCAAATTTTGGGAATTCCAGATGAGTGGAACATTATTAAGGCTCTATACAATGGTTTACAAGGACTTTTCTCTTTTTTGTTGGAGTCTAAAGAATAAACAATATGAGTGGAAAGGGATAGATTCCATAGTGTGAAGATAAAGGCTCAACAATATAATTTAAAAGGATTTTCTCTTGTTGTTTTGGTCAAGTTTACCTGAAATAATGATAGAGAGAATTTTTTTGCTGTGGCTGTTAGGAAATAAAAATCAATACGCTGACTTACCACACAAGATTGCCAAACAATGGAAATTATTTACAGAAATAAGACCCTTTCTTTTGAAGAAGAATATTAAATCATCATTTGTGCATTTGGCTAAATTGAGAATCGTTTTGAAGTCAGAATCTTTGACCTTTGATACAATATCAGAAGCCAGGACTGTTTTAATCATAATTGGAATTATATAATTAGACTCCATACAAGAGCATCACTTCTGGATATGGAGGATTTTTGGCATTTTTTTTTCTTTTTTTTTAAACTGATCTACATTAATTGTTCTTTTTATCTTTACAACAATGCAGTCTTGGATGTTTTCTTTATTCTACCCAGTCGTCAGCCCACTGGAACAAGGAATGTGTTTCATTTTAATATATAAAAGCATATGGTTTGTAGGATACTAATTTTGAATGTTAATGGTGCACATACTATTTCAAAACTGTGTCAGATCATGAATTTTATATATAAGAAACCTAAAGTTGTAATTCTCCTCAAATAAACCCATTTTGATTCAGTTACATGTACTAATTTATTTGCAAAACATAAATAAGTTAATTGGCTAATAAATACTAACGGTACACCTGCTTTGTTAGGTGTAGCTATAATTTTATAGACCACGTTTATTTAATGTATGTGATAAATGCATAAGTATGGAAGGTAGGGTGGTTGCTGTTTCTGTTTCATATGGTTAGTTTAAGGTTACTGTTGTACCTCTGTATGGACGTTTTGACAACTATTCTGCTTTTGTAAATAACCTATCAGAGGGTTTACATATACTTTCTAAAACATCAGTGATAATTGGGGAAGACTGGAATGCAGTTTTGCTGAATTAGATAGCTCCTCATTGCCAGAATGGTATTCACAGCATGTGAATCATGGTAATCTTGTAATAAATGTATGGAACCAGAACATTTAATAGAGATTTGGAGGCATAGGAATTCATCTTTGAAGGCTTATGTGTATGCTTCATTTCAAAATAAAGTATCCTCATAACATTATTATTATTTGGTTTCTTCAGACTTTGTGCATAAATTTTGTGCTAGTAATATTATTATGTGAGTTTTTCAAATCGTTTTGCTACAAATATTCATAATAAGTTATCTGGTATTAGGGGATGGAAGATGCATGCTGATTTGTTCTCAATACCAGAATTAATGAGTGTATTATGCCAGAGGCAATAAATTATTGGTGTAAGCATGACAATATAATTCTTTCTCTGTCTAAGTGGAATGCTTTTAATGTCTATATTTATGAGGCAATTCTGCAGATAGTAATTGCATGTAAGAAACATTTGACGAGTGAAATAATTTTGCTGGACAATCAGATTGGTATGCTATCCAAATTGATTGCTATTAATTTTGATAAGAATATTGGTATTTGAAAAGTGAAAATTAAAGATAAAGAGAATTTAGAACATCTATAGTGCAAGGACAAAAATGTTTAGTAATAGTTTCTTATATACAGATAAGGTTGGAAAAACTTTAGTAATTTAAATTAGAAAACAGTGAATTGGTATGATATAGTAGAGTTATACAATACGAATGAAGTTAAGGTTACACAGCAACCTAAAATTCAAAAAGTTGTATTGACATATTTTTGTGATTTGTATAATGCATGCATTCAAGATTCATTAGAATTGAAACAATGCTTTGAGCCATCTCATTACAAAGCAGAAATCCATAGTACATCAATTTCTGGGAAGGATATTACAGAAAGTATAAGAAAACTGAAGAAGGGTAAAGGTCTGGGTCCTGATAGGTTTATTGCTACATTCTATATTGCATTAAGGGATACGTAATACCTTTTTATTTATCAGATATCACAATTTCTTACTATTCTAGTTTGAACATCCCCTTCTTCTATGAATTTAGCATAGCCGAAAATAATCTTTTTATTGAAAGAGAGCAAAACAGGATTGCTTCATGAATGTTATAAACCTATATCTATACCTAATATAGATTATAGGATCTATGAATGATAAAGTAGCTAAGAACTAAAATTATGTTTTGATTCTCACTTAAGTTTGGTTTTGTCCAAGGAAAGCAACTGGCGAAGCAAATAACTGCTTATATGCTATTATTTTGAACATGATAAGTTTTGCAAAACGAACATAGATTAATTAAATTTGATGCATCTAAAGTCTTTGAATAGGGATGTCTGATGCCGTCCTCTCTTTTTGTTGTAGCTATAAATTCCCTGTTGTATAAACTGAAAATGTTTGTTACTCCATTCTCAATCAGCAATGATAATCATAATATTATTATACAGATGACTTGATATTACTTACTGGTTGTTATCATGTTGATATTCTTAAAACTAAGAAGTATTTTAATGTAAAGAAAAAATATAGTAGGTTATGTTATTAACTATTCTACATATGAATGTCTCCCACTGTATAATAGATATAAAAGTTATGAAAATAGCTTAGGGTATTATATTTCTATATCTAACAGTTTTTTTTATTTATAGGGATACATTACTCAAGGAATTATAACTGCATTTAAAATAAATGTCTTATTATTACTGTGATAGAGTTCAGGCTAACCTTAACAACTTAAATAATATTTTTTCACTGATAGGCAGAGTAAATATTATCAAAATGGCAATACTTTCTATGTTATTGTTTCCACTTAAAACTTGCTTTCTCATCCTACTTTAAAGTGATACAGTGAAATAAAAAGAATCTTTCACATGTTTATAAGGTTATGGAATTCTCCAAGAATATTCTGGAGGGTCACTAATGCATCTAAAAACCTTGGAGGATTGACATTATCAGATCCATAGAAAAATGTAATAGCTACTACCTTTCCTAATATAATTACTATACAACATTCAAATAAACATAATCACAAAAAGAAATGCAAAATTATTTTAATCTTAACAATTCAATATCAAGTTATTTTTTAATTAAATAATATTGATTGTTTGGATTATTAACTTCAAGTAAGGAAGATTTAAAAACATTGTTATATTAAAATTTCTCAGGGAAAGTCATACAATTGATATGTTATGTCCAGTAATTAGATATGTTTTACCTTACTATAAAAATATAACATAGGATCAGTACAAATATATCAATCTAAAACATTGCAAAATATCCAAACTGTATCAGAATATAGTAACTTTTTTAGAAATTCATTATTCTAAATTAAAAAATTAAACAAAACAAAATCAAATGTCCATTACATATAAGATTCTATCATCTTGGGATGTAGACTTTTCCTGAGGAAAAATAAATTGGTAGAATCTTTGAGCTTGAGCTAAAAACATAAACAACTGAAAACATTTCTGCAAATTGAAGCCATCTATAAATGCATTAGAAATAGCAGAATGACATAAACTCCTGTCACACCCATAAAAAATTCTTCAGCTAAGGCTTCAATCACTTCTTAAGGCCTTGGCTTGCTCTACCTTCCTCCTTCTTTTCTCTGTTGCACCTTACTTTCTCTGCTCAATTACCAGTTGTCTTCTTTCTTGTCATTCTCTCCAATCTCATGTACCTTTCCTCCCACATTAGAAGATGAAAATATTATAAGCAATAGATAAACAACTGTGTATACTAAATTCCTAGGATTAAAAAGTTTGACATATAAATAAATCTAATAATATTTTTGTTAAGATTTTGCAATTTTGCAAGACATGTAATTGCTTCTTAGCTCCCTGTTACCCTTACTTTTGTGTTTATATCACGCTGTCGAAAACTCAAACTGTCGACAGCATAATAATCGACACACAAATATCGAAACCCCCGAATATTGAACACACACAAAAAAAACCACCCAAACACAACACAAATTGCTTTATGTAAGAGGGCAAGCCCCCCTGCACCCCCCACACCCCCGCTACTTAAATATATCAACTCCGAGATCACACTACATTGCAGTAAATGGAAATCTCCCCTTACAGAGATTTCAGTTTACATGCACGATGACTTTTGCTTTTGACATTTTGGTGCCGACAATATCAGCTTCGATATTGTCGGCCTTCGACAGGGTGAAGTAGACCCTTACTTTCTTATATTATTTTATCTAGATTTGTATGCATCATTTTTTTGTGTTTGTTTCTTCAAGGATGACTCTGAAAAGGTCCATCTGGATCAGTATTTTACAATGGTTAGCAAAAATAAAATAAGATAAATATCTTCCATTACCTTGAACCTTGTAAGTTTCCAAAAAAAAAAAAAAAATTCCAGAAATGTTTCCTGGCTCATGCTTTGGTCATTGCAATATAGCCCATCCCTCCTCATCATTGGCAGAATAATCCTTTCTCACTGCATCACTTTCAAGGAGTAAATAAGTCTCCATCTCTCTGTCTTCACATTGCTATGGCCCACTCACTCTAACTCTGTCTAACTCAGTCTTGGTTGTATTGATTCTTTGACCTCTACTCTAATTTCAGTGATCCATTCTTGAAGCATGAGATGTCCCTACTAGTGTTTTCTTTTAAGTTGTCCACACTCCCTTTGTAGATGTGTTACTCTGCCCAGCCTTATGTTCTTTCACTTTGCTAACAAATCTAATATATTCCCCCTCATCTATGGTAAGACTTATTTTGTTAATGTTCTAAGATTCTGGTCTCGTCTTTTTTCTCCTATCCTAATGTTATTAACAATATACTACTTCTTCCAGGATGATTTTCCTTCCTTTGTTACAGGCTTGTTCTCCAATGAGAAAGTCATTTGGATAACACCCCTTTTACCTGTATGACCACTAAAGAATGGATAGACAGAATATGCTCTAAAATATAGCTGACTTTAATCCATGGAGCAAGCTACCTGAGCATTAAAGACATATATAGCCTTCTACATATATGCCTATGAGGGGACGCCATATGTGAAGCCTCAGATAATGGGGTTCACTATCCTCCAGGCATCAGTCAAGAGAAACATTTCCCAGCCAAGCCTTTAACTGCAAAGCAACATTTAATTAAATTTTTAATCAAATTACTTCCTTGCACCCTTCATACCTGTCCATTACCTCACTATGACTAATATTGACCCCCCTCCCCCACAATACTAAAGAAATGTCATCTGTCCACACCTTCCTAACTATTTCTATTCACTCACATAAGAGAGTAGTTTTATCATTATCTGGGCCATATTACAGCCCCATCTGCCTTCTTCATCTTCCCAAGTCTTTTTAAAACTCTAGACCAAGGGCCTCAATATAACAAGCATTACCCCCCACTTTTGTGGTTGTGCAATTAGCCGCAATAATGCCATATCCATGATCTTACACAGCTTGATATCCTCTGCTAGCATTTATACTTCTTAATGAAAATTTATTTCGGACTCTGCTCTTCCTATCCTGTCCCAGACCTTCCTTCTCTTTACTAGGGTCCCCATTCCACACGCTGTCAATTTTACATAGCTTCAAAACAGACTAGCAATCAATGGTTCTGAATCTAACTCAAAAAGCTTGATATGTGGATGAAAATCTGAAGAGACAGCTTTAGATAACACTGTAACATTAAGTAATATAATACAGTGAACAGAATTCTAAACAAGGCATGACAATATTAAGCAACTCTCACTAAAATGCCATTCTCAGATATGCACACTTCACTTAATTTGAACATCATTCCTCCGCAACCTTACATTTTAATAAAGTCTTATAAAACTCATTTGAGATTGTAACCTACTTCCAGTAATGCACACATAATTCATAATCAACACTATGCATACATAATTATACTCCTCTGTCTATGAAAAATATGCAGCTTTACCATATAGCACAAATGGTACCAGGCAAAGCGGAGTAGTGATTTTTGGGCCCCTATCTAGGAATACAGTAAACAGAGGACATTGCCTATTGACCAGCCCACACTTCCATTCTAAAATCCCTTATAGCTTAGCTGCCTTGCCACCTCAGAGATAAGCAGGCCGGAGGAGATCAGTGTATTCAGCAGTAGCCCTATCCACCCATGGACACCTGGTGAAACAGAACCTTCTATTATCTAAGCCACAAACTGTTGACCATCACTGGCATGTGGCTCAACTATGCTGTACTACCGAAGGCAGTATACAGCCCTAGTATTGTCTGCAAATGTAGCAGTCTTCTATTTACCCACCTTGGAAAGTCGCTTAACATCTGCTTGTGTGCCTCTACAGGTACCCTGTAGGAACACAACAGAGTGTGACTCTCACTTTGGAATTATTCAACATCAGTAATAAAGTGCACTTATATTTATCCCCTACACAGAATTCCACATTCCGGTAGATGGATTCAAATCAATTTGATAAGAAAAACAGATTGACAGAAAATGCACATATTTTACATCAGCAGAGGCATTCAAAGCATGTTATAACACATTTTGTACATGACTTTGAAACTTTAATCCTGTAGCAGTTAGTGCAGAGGATTAAAGCTCTGAGTTGTTAATGATCAGATTCCTGTAGTAAAGATAAAATGTTTGATTCCTCCTACCTCCATTGGCCTACTCTGTGACTCTGAGCAAATCCCTTGGTAAAACAGTGCTCTCAGGTCACCTGAAAAGGGATGCTTGGAGCTGGATGACTTATCCAGTTAACAAATTTAAAAAATAAAATAAACAAACAAAACTGTAAGCAACGCTGATAACAAAGCATGACAATACCAACAATACAGTCTGCATGTAAAACATTGTCCTTTGGGCTCAGTCTGCATGTAAAACATTGTCCTTTAGGCTGGCAGTGTGCCCAGTCAGTGCCTTTGTGATGCTTGCTCATTTTGCAGGAGTAGCTGACACATATCCACAAAACAAACAGCACCAGAATTACCCATTTTAAAGACTTAAACCTTGCCTGTGATATAAACAGGACCTGTTGGAGAGATAGGTATGTATCCCGGAAACTACCTCTTCTATGGTACAGGCTCCCCATCTATGAGAAGCAGAGTTCCTCCCTAGCCCAATTCAAGTGCAACTTGGACAATTGGATGGGAAACCATAAATTCATCCCTAGTTTGGCACCTATGTCTCTAATGGACACAAGTAACCTGTAAATGGCTACTCTCCAAGGCCCATACTTACGCTTATCAAGCCAGAGTGCATTTAACTGTATCTACAATGTACTATTGCCTTTATGAATTATTTTGAAGTGTTATTTGTTGCATTTGTTGTGTTTCTGCACTAACTTAGCTGTAGCATCGTCCAGATCCAGGTTTGCTGTTTCTGGAACTGTTTGTAATTACTGACGACTAATTCCAAGAAATTTTTCATTGGAGAAGGCCCTTTTGTACCCCTGTGGCAGAAGAGTGCTTTTTGGGACCCATCTGATTTAAGGTTATTGAACCAGGGCTCAGAGTTGAGCTTCCTTATTGGTTAGTCTGAGATAAAAGGGGTTCTCCCTGCTGTTATTTAAGCCCCGCTTTTACACGGGACTGTGCTGAAATATCAATGGTGGTTATAGTAGCAAACTTCTTACTTGTTAATTTTTCCCTTAGTACACTGCTTTTTCTCCATAGGTGGTTTTGCGTGATTGTGATTCACGGTCAGGTGGTACATTCAGCATAATGTCTGAAGTGCCAATATAAATCCCACTCATTAGACCTTCATTATTTAGACCTCTTCATCTCTCCATCTGCTTTACCTAGACCTTTCTGTCTACTACCCAGTTCTGAACACAGTAACATTCTAGCATTATAGATAGACAATTTCCCACATTTTCTCCAGCCAGCCTGGTGAACATAGGCATCCTGAGGCAATGTAGCAATTGTCTCCTTTTCACTGACATCCAACTCCTCTTAGTTCACTCCAATTCAACATGCAAGAGATGCATCTATATTAAGAACCTTGAATCCAGGCTCTGTCACTGACCAGTCAGTACATCTGACACTGAGCAGGTTGTCAGTACACACACATCACCTCCTGCACAACCCAGACAAACAACACATATTCCTGCGTATGCAGAGGTCCCTACTAGAAGCCTCCTCAAACACCAGGGACCTCCCAAACTTAAGTATGTTTCACATAATACATCTCCAGCAGATTATTGTACACATAATACCTCACGCAGCAGTGTGTCACAAACTAAGCCCTTAAGGCATAACACAAAACCAAACATTTTGGTCATAGGTGACTCCACTGTGAGACACACAGATGTCTCTCTCATCAGGTTGGAAAAGGAATAGGTCGTGGTCAGTTGTCTGTCTGGTGCCAGGATCCGCCACATCACATATGCACTCAAGTCTCTCAACAACAGGTACTGTTATGACTACATCGTAGTCCATGTTGGTGTGAATGACTTGAGATGTATCTCACTGGACTACATGAAGAGAGACATGACTGAGCTCTCTGATTATGTGTCTCAGGCAGATATGTCCACAGTCTTAAGCAGCATTTTACCTTCACCTAAAATTATGTCACAATACAAACAGAAAATGATTGACTTCAACAATTGGCTTAGTTTCTGGTGTCATTCTAAGGGGATCAGTATATGTCAGCCTGGGACTACATGATTGAAAGACCTCGATGCTTTGCCAGAGGTGGTTTTCATCTGTCACCCCTGGGATTTCAGTCACTGGCTAAGGCTCTAGCTACCCCATAGTGCCTTTTTTGGACAATATGACAGGAACAAGACACGCAATGTAAAAAAAAAAAAAAAAAAAAAAAACTTTAAAAACAATCTCATACTGCTTAAGATTAGGAGCCTAAACCTGAATTGCACTCACTGGAAGCACTCCTCAGCTTGGAAGATGCTGACATTTGTGCAGTCACAGAGACCTGCCTGATTTAGGGCTGCAGAGAGCACCTCAGCCGTACTGGGTTACATTTCCTTCCACACATTCAGACCACAATCTGAAAACATGAAAATTAAAGGAGGTGGTGTATCAATATTCATTAAAGATAAATATGCCTCCAGATTGGTTAATGAGCATGATTCCCTTAAACTAATTCAGGTGCAATTAACTGCTGGTAAGACCCCTTTTCAAGTCATTGCCAGCTACAGGACCCCCTCCAGGAATCAAAACAACCACTCAGCCTACTTGGAACTACTTGAGTCAGTCAATATACAACCAAATACCCTGATTTTAAGTGACTTTAATTACCCGACCATTGACTGGGTAAACTATACAAGTTCCAAATCACTTGCCCATAGGTTCCTGGACTTTGTTAACTCAAATGCCCTGATTCAGCTGATTGACACTTTCACAAGGGACTTAAACATCCTGGATCTGGTGCTCACTAGCATGGGGACCATTGATAGTCATAACTATAACACCAGACCCCCCCCCCCCCTTAGCTGCAATTAGAATAAAAAAAATTCTCTAAGGCCAATTACAATCGTAGCCCCTCCCCCCCATTGATGGTATGGATACTTATGCGTGGCTCTACACCAATATTTTATACAAACACCTGCACAATTGTATTGACTCTACCAGATAGGACCAGGGCAAGATCTTCAAGGAAGAAGAAACCTCCATGGTGGACATCTGCCATTAACAGGCTGTACAATAAGAGAAAAAAAATTGCTATCTAAGAATAGGAAGGAATGGTCCACACTGGAAACCCTCCCTCCTCAACTTAAACAAGCAAATAAGGGTACTTGTGAAATCCTTTAAAGCTAACTATGAATCCAGGTTAGTTTCCCAAACAAAGGACAACCATAAGGCATTCTTTAGTTACAGCTGTGACATCAAAGGAAAGACCTATATATGTGCCAAACTTGTAGTCAGTGGTACTACATATACTGGACCTGTGGCCATAGCAGACCTATTGGCTGACAGGTTCAGTGAAAGCTTCATTCCTTTGTCCCCACCACACATACCCTAAAGCATCCCTACAACTTTTCTCCGCCTACTATCTCTAAGTAGCAGGTCTTAAAAACCCTCTCAAAGGCCAAAAATACAGACTCTATGGGACAAGTTAACATCCAAGGCTGTGTTCTACATGAATTAAAACAGGAATTAGCAACACCACTAGGTGTTCCTTTCAATCACAGCCCAAACACTAGCTATGTCCCAAAGGAATGGAAAACAGCTTCTATCATTCCCTCGCACAAAGCGGGCACATCCTCTGACCGAGGAAACTATAGACCCATTAGCCTAACCAGCCTTATCTGCAAGGTCACAGAACAGCGTGAAGCATGTGATAACGTTGATCATGGACCTTATCAACAAAGATATAGGAAATCTCCAAATGGTTGATACCACCCAGTTTGGCTTTGTCAAAGGGCAGTAAACTTGGTGGATTTCTTCAAAATGGTCACTAAAGCCCTGGACAAGGGCCAGTCTGCGCATATTACCTACCTAGACTCAGCTAAGGTCTTTGACAGTATTCCCCACTCTGGCATCATTGATAAACTCACCCAACTTGGGATCAACCCATATGTTGTCTGGTGGTTTGCAAACTGGCTCACTGACCGAACTCATTCAGTCAAAACAAGGGATTCCATCTCCTCCAATAGGTCAGTTACCAGTGGTGTTCCACAGGGATTGGTTCTGGGGTCCCTGCTGTTCAGAATCTACTTCCCTGAAGGACAGGCAAAAACTAAAGGTCTTTGGTTGACTAAGTTAGTTGACACCTGCAAACTGGGAGCAGTCATTGAGTCCTAAAATGATGTCAGCATCCTGCAGGAAGGACTCATGCTGACTAATGATTGGTGCCAAAGTCATGGCCTCAAACTTATTGTAAAAAATGCATTATAATCAGCTTCAGCAAGGGTGATGTCCCTGTGAACTATCACATCAATAGCAATATCCTAAGCATGCAATCAGTGGTAAGAGATCTGGGCACACAGATTGACAGCAATCTCTCTTTTGATCACCATGTCTCCACATTAGTAAGAAGTGAATTTTATATATTTCATCTCATAAGCAAGTGCATTGCCGCCAGAAAAAAGAAGTTATAGCCTTCCTCTACACTTCCCTCATCATGCCAATAATAGAGTACAATGCTCCCTTTGGTATGCACCTCTCCAAGTACCTGCATCAGTTGGAGAAACCACAAAAGTTCCTTACAAGGAAAATTCAGGGTCTGCAGCATCTGTCTTATGTGGACAGACTTTCACTGCCACTTTACTCTGTCTCATACAGACTACTCACAGGGAACCTGTGTGTTACATATAAAGCATTTTCTGACCCTGCTTTAATGGAAATGCTGCCCATATACAAGTCTAATGGCACACGAGTCACTCGCTCTAAGGACCTTAACCTGGTATGTGACATCAGCAGAACTTACTGGAGGGACAAGTTTGTCTCACAGAGGATACCTCACCTTGGAACAAACTCACAAAACCATTCATTGACCTTATTTAAGCATTACTTAGATGATTAGATGGAGAACAGGAATTCACCCCATCGGTTCCACCAGTGTCCCTCTTGAACAGAGGCAACAGGTGCTGAATTAAGTGTTTGCTCATAACAGACACTCTTGGGAACAGGGGTTAAACTTGGCTAGGCTTGAAAGGATCCTAGGACCATTAGCCTAGTAACCTCCAATGATCCTATGCAAGGACCTTAGCCTGACTAATTGGCAAATGCTATGGGATAGAACTACAGTGAATGGAAATTTAAATTAAGATGTAGTGTCCAACCAGCACCACAGGAGAATGTATCTGTGCCCATCTTGCCCCCTGTGACAGCAGTGTCATATGACCCTGGTACCTTACTATGTTGCTGGTCCTGTAAGTTCAATAATGATTGGGTGAAAGGATGACACCTGATTTGGGCCTGTAAAAACATTACCCCGCATGCAGATACAACCAAGAAAGTTTCGCTGTTTAACTGTTCAGAGACATAAATGATGGCACAACAAGGCTTCTAGGAAACCACTGGCAAGTCAGCAATCCAGTCCTTCTGCAGCTTCATAGAAATGTTGTTACCACAGGTATAGAGCACTTCTTTCTGTTTTAATTTAGAATAATCATTACCAAATGATCATTAAAATGCAAGATCCAACCATCCATACAGTTTGAAGCATTTGCTGACTTGGATGGTAAGACGGCAGATTAATTATCAACAGTAAAGATTTGTTTTTGTGATGTATTAACTGGTGAAGGTGTTAAGGACCACTAAGCTTATTAAATGCTGATTTGCCTAAATCCTTGTGCAGAAGAACTGGGATCTACCCTTACAGAAAAGACACTATGTCTTTCCTCTCTTTTTTTTTTTATTTTTTTGGAAATGACATTAATCCTGCTTCTCAACCTCATACATCAATTTTCTGGGTAGGGTCGAGACTGGACTTGCTAAGTATTTGTTCTGCATCTTGAGCTGGTGTACTCTAAGGCTATGGCTCATTGTGATCTGCAGCTTCTGCAGTTTAACTTCATGAAGTGTAAGTAGCTAGTTGTCATTGCACTGATGTGGATGAACAGAAAGAGCATTGAAGTCTAGGAGATCTTTCAGGATCATAGGAAGTTACTAGGCTATTAGCCCTGAGGCCCTTACAAGCCTAGCCAAGAATTTAACCCATGTTCCAACAAGTCAGCACCCTATGTCACTGTCCAGTAGGAACATAGATGGAATCCCAGGGGTGTGTTTCCTGTTCCCCATCCAATATTCCAGGTTGCACTTAAAAAGGTTTAATGAGGTACTCTGCTTTACATGGAGAGTGAGTCTATTCCACAAAAGGGGGAGTCTCTGGAATAGAAATCTGTCCCACCAACAAGTCCTATTGATGTCATAGACCAGGTTGAGGTCTCGTGTGTGGGTTACTCGAGTAGAGCTTGACTTGCGGATATGCAGCAGTCCCATCAGTGTGGGGTCTGAGATTGCTTTGTGTGCCAGACAGGGGTTACCTCTGAGGAGTCTGTAGGAGACTGAGTAGAGGAACAGGGCTTTTAGCCTATTTGTGTAGAGTAGATGTTTGAGGCCCTGGATTCTCTAGGTGAGGAATCTCTGTGGTCTCTCCAGCTGTTGCATGTGCTTTGTGAGGTATATGGCAAAAGGGACATTGTATTCAATAATAGGTCTTATAAGGGAAGAATACAGGGATGTTATAACCACCTTGTCCCTGGATGAGATAACTTACTAATGAGCTGGACCATGTAGAAAGCTTTCTGTACAACGGAGGCAATATGGTGGTCAAAAGTCAGTTTGCTATCAATCTGGATTCCCAAGTCCCTTACAACTGATTGCATGCTTAGGACCTTATTATCAATGTGATAATTTGTGGGAACATCATTCTCCCTAAACGGGATTATGATGGTGATGCATTTTTTGGCATTCAGTTTGAGGCCATGTTTCTTGCACCAGTCATTTGTTTGGGTGAGACTCTCTTGGAGGATGTCCACATCATTCGGGGAACTGATGATAGCACCCAGCCTGCAGTCATCTGCAGACTTGGTCAGCCATAGCCTACTAGATTTGGCCTGCACCTCTGAGAAGTATATCCCAAGCAGCAGAGGCCCCAAGACCAGTCCCTGGGGTACACCACTTGTTACAGGTCTACTACTCGAGGTGGCTTCCCCTATTTTGACTAGGTGGGTTCTATCAGTGAGCCAGCTTGCTACCCATCTGGTAACATATGGCCTGATGCCTAGTTGAGAGAGTCTATCTATTATACCTGAGTGGGGAATAGTATCGAAGGCCTTGGCCAGTTCAAGGTAGGTGGTGTGCACAGTCTTACCCTCGTCTATGGCCATGGTGACTGCCTCAAAGAAGTTGACCAAATTTAACAGGCATGACCTCCCATTGACAAAACCAAACTGTTTGGGATCAAGTGTCTGGAGGTTGCCAGTGTCCTTGTCAATGAGGTCTATGATAATCTGCTCCATGGCCTTGCAGATCAGGCTACTTGGGCTGATGGGTCTATAATTTTCTGGATCGGTGGATGCTCCACCTTTGTGCAAAGGGATGACAATAGCTGTCCTCCACTCAGCTGGGATGAAGCCAGTACTCAGGCTTTGGTTGAATAGGGTGACTAATTGGGTGCAAGTTCCTGCCTGAGTTCATGTAGAATGCAGCCTGGGATGTCATTGGGTCCCATGTAGGCTGCATTTTTTGCCTTTGAAAGGGCAGTGATGACTTGCTTCCTAGAGATAAGGGGTGGAGGGGCAGGTATTGGCGATGTCCTTTTTTACTGATGGAGGGACAGAGGAGCGAAGTTTTCACTAAACCTGTCTGAAAAAAGGTTGGCTATATCTACAGGACTTGTGTATGTGGTGTCCTTGAACACCAGTTCTGAGAAGATCTGAGTGCTTCCATTAAGAATGTAGACATATGTGAAGAAAGCCTTATGAATGTCTTTATTAGATGTGGCAGTTTAGACTTGAAATTTGTTTTGGAGGATTTCACTAGTGCTCTTATTTGTTTGTTCAGGCTAAGGAGATATTGCTTCCAATTAGACACCTGCTCCTTCTTGGTCCTGGACAGCAAATTTTTCCTTTTATTATAAAATTTATTTATTGTAGATGTCCACCAGACAGGTTTACTCATTCTTGAGGAGGAGGAATTTGTCCTGACTGGTATTCTTGATTCCATGCAACTATATAAGTGCTCATATAGGACTTTGGTGTAAGCTTGGACATATGTGCCAGTTTCTGTGGAGGGAGAGGGGCTGTGAAGCTGTTTATACCTTCCCTTAGGAGGTTGTAATCAGCTTTGGAGAAGTTTTTTGTTTGACCCTAGCTGGGTGGGTGGGGGGGATGGTGACTTCAAAAGTGACTGCTTTGTTGTCAGATCTTACCAGGTATGATGACACTGTAGATTTGCTGCAGTGGTTACTCATGTTGGTTAATACTAAGTCCAAGATATTTTCACCTCTTGTGGGGGTGTCAACCAACTGGTCCAAAGCATTTGCATTGGTGAAATCAAAGAATCTCTAGGCATTTGTGTTTTGGCATGAGTATTTCTTCCAATCTATGGATTGATAGTTAAAATCACCCAGGATCAGTGTAAAGGGTTGACTCTTGATAGATTCAAAGAGGTCCAGATAGGTGGAGTGTGGACATCTTGAGTCTGAGTTGGAGGCCTATAGCTAGCTGTGATTTGAACAGAGTTCTTGTCAATTGTTAACTGCATCTGGAGTATTCCCTGAGTATCATACTGGTTGACCAGCATAGAGGTGTGTACGTCTTTTATATATATTGCAACTCCACCTCCTTTTGTTTTGCTGCCCACAGCTTAGGGTCTGAATGAATGATAGGATGAGTAACCTGGTATGGCTGGGGTGCTCTCTGCAGCTTTGAACCAGGTTTCTGTGACTGCACAAATGTCAGCTTCTTCCAGGGTTAAGAATGCTTGTAATGAGTGCAGTTTCATATTTAGACTCCTAGAGTTTAGCAGCAAGACCTTTAATTTACATTTTGATGAAATTGTCGTGTTGGTAGTTTTGACCTCATGGCATTACCCAAAAAAGGCACTATGGAGGAGGCAAGAGCCTTTTCCAGGAACCTGAATCCCAAGGGAAACAGCTGCAGGCCATCTGTGGCAAAGCATCATGGCTTGTCAATCATGACATCCCAGACTGTCAAGTACTGGATCCCCTTTAAATGACACCAGAAACTAAGCCAGTTGTTAAAGTCAATCATTTTCTGTGTGTATTGAGGCATCATTCTGGGTGATGGTAAGATGCTGCTTAAGGCTAGGGACATACCTGCCTGGGACACACACTCAGTGAGCTCACTCATGTCTCTCTTCATATAGTCCAGGCTTAAGGCTGGGACGTACCTGCCTGGGACACACACTCAGTGAGCTCACTCATGTCTCTCTTCATATAGTCCAGGCTTAAGGCTGGGGACGTACCTGCCTGGGACACACACTCAGTGAGCTCACTCATGTCTCTCTTCATATAGTCCAGGCTTAAGGCTGGGACGTACCTGCCTGGGACACACACTCAGTGAGCTCACTCATGTCTCTCTTCATATAGTCCAGGCTTAAGGCTGGGACGTACCTGCCTGGGACACACACTCAGTGAGCTCACTCATGTCTCTCTTCATATAGTCCAGGCTTAAGGCTAGGGACATACCTGCCTGGGACACATACTCAGTGAGCTCACTCATGTCTCTCTTCATATAGTCCAGGGAGGTAAGCCTCAATTCGTTCACACCAACATGGACTATGACAGAGTCATAACAGTACCTGCTGTTGAGAGACTTGAGTGCGTGTGTGATATGGTAGATTCTGGCACCTGACAAACAACTAACCATAACTTTCAGCTTATCAAGCCTGGTGAGAGACACATCTGTGTGTGTCGCAATGGAGTCTCATATGACTAATATGTTGGGTTTATGTTTAGGCCTTAGTGGCTGTGAGACACAGGTGTGTGGATTATGTGTGGTGTGTGGTGTGGTGGGTAGTGGAGTTTAAGTGTTTATTCCTCAGAGGTCTCTTTGGTTTTGGGATGCTTTTGTTGAGGACCTCTGCATATGTGGAGGGGAGTTGTGTAGGTGTGGGTGGTGTTTGTGGTATGGTGTTCATGTTGCCAACCTTCTCAGTACCAGATATACTGCTTTGTGGGGGAGACAGCAATGACATTAGGTTCTTGATAAAATTGCATCTCTCACAAATTGTGTTCCTAGGTGGCAGTAGTAGAGGGTTGTCCGTGTACATAAAACAGTTGCTAAACTGTCTCAGGATGCCTATATTGACCAGACTGGCAGGAGAAAATGTAGAAGATTGTCTATCCATATTTGTCAGAAACTGAAAGAGCTAAGAGGGTAAAGGGAGGAAGGTCTACGAGTAGTACTACTAGATGATAACACAAGTGCTACTAAGGGAAAACTTGTAGCTGGAATACCTCAAAAAGGGTTTAAAACCATTCAGCTGAAGCTCTGGATGCTGCAGACCTGTATTGAGACTGTGCTACTCAATTTTAATTTTAAGAACTCAGTAATAAAAAACTCACAGTAAAGCACAGATTAATCATGTATAGTTAAAAGAATAGCATCTGCAGTATGAAAAAATACAGTTAAACAGCAACGAAATGCAGTATAATACAGTTAAACAGTAATGAATTGCAGTAGATAGCAATGAAATATAGTTAATCAGTAGATTGCTTTGAAACAATAGCTCACAAATCACAACAGTAACAGACAGCACTAGTAAATCAGCAATTCAGTAGAACACTGCCATTAATTTAGTGAGGCTACCAACAAGAAGTAATAAATATGGCAAACAGCAAATGAAGTAGATAGAGATACTTTTTTATCTCAGTAAAAAGTGAAGAGACAGAAGGTAATGAGATAATTCAAGGTTCAGAAGCTAATGGGGCAGGCCTTTATTAAGTTCTTACTATAAACAGTAGAATGAGCTGATGTAATGTGACAGGGTAGAGAGCCCGGTATCAACTTTATACCAGAGGCGGGCAACTCAAAGCCACCAAGATTTAATACCACCACCACAGCAACAACTGGCAGGTGGGTGGGACAAAAATACTGTTGCACAGATTACAGAGATATGTAGTAAAACAGAAGTGCAGAAACCAATAGAAAATAAACACTTTATCTTTTTCCAGTATCACAGCAGAGCAAATGTCAGAAGGCCAATCTCTCTGCAACTTTGAGCAGTGTGAGCAAACAAGTATAACTGGTTTAAAACACTGGCTATTAAAGACAGAGAAACAGGAACCAGACCAATTATCCAATCAAAAATAGTGTTACAGGAATGATTTTAGCTAGATTAAACCAGACTGATTACTTTTTGCCACAAAGAAAACAGCTAGGCCTCTCTAGACAAAAGATTTCACTACAATCTGAAAGGGATATCTGAATTATTCTATTGCACCATTGATGAAGTATTCCCTGATGACACTTCAGTCATCCCAGATAACGTTCCCATCTTCAGCCACAAATCATGTGATATTTCTCTTTCAGTAGGTTTAAATAAATACCTAGTGAGTTTTGAGGCAGTCACCATACTGAGTTGTTTATATCCCATATAAAGAAAGTGTCTGTCATTATTGCAGAATAATGATTTAACCATAATTAAATTATAATGAAAATGAAACAGAGTGATCTGCAGCATCTGAAACAACTGCTAAATAGCTTTCTGTCATTGCTGGAAGCCTGAGTCAATTCAGCTTTTGAGATTTTAAGGTATGATGTATTCACTGAGATTGCAAAGGTAGGACTGGAAAAAAGGTTTCAGAACAAGTGTGCAGCATGTGATAAGATTGCTGATACTTCCCAGAGGGCAGCAGTTTTCATCCTTTTGCTGATACAGGGAAGGGTACCAAAACACACTTGATCATACCAAGAAGTACAATTCAAGTAGAGCTTCTCTTGCAAAGGGATTTAAAAAGTATTACAACACTTGTTCAGCTAAATCTTCTTAGACTAGTCCCAGGCGCAGTACTGTTTCACTTCTCTTGTGCTATTGCAAAACAAGTCTAATATGCTGAGAAAATGGTTGTGTAACCTTCCCAGAACTTTCCTTTTCTGGCGTTTGTACCACTGTATTGTAAGAAATGTTTCATTCTGTTGTTTGAATGTTCACGTCAGTGCAGACTGAAGTGTTACTCTGCTTATTTTGCATTTTCAAAGAGGACTGGATTAAGAGAAGGCAAATGAAGTGTAAATGTCCAGTACTACCTCTCAACCTCTTAGCACAAGAAATCTGGTCAAAACCAAATTAATGGAGGGATAAACTGCCAAAAATAGGGACAGATTTTAAATATTGCTCTTATTAACTTAGCATTTTTTGAAGACTATGAAGTCTGAAACACAAATGCCTGCCATAATTTACTAACTTCAGCCTTCATCAGGAACAGAAACAAAAATATGAGGCAAAAATCGGACATTCTGTAAAAATCTGGACAGTTGAGAGGTATGCTTATTAGCACCATGTAAAAGGACATAAAATAGTCTTTCTGTAATAGGCAATGCTGATTACCATTTAAAGGATCTAAAATGAGTGTGTCTTATACTATGGAAAATGCAATGAAATTACAACCCATTGGTGGTATAAATAAACATTGTTCCTATTTTAGTAGGCTAGTATGCAGAATAGGCATGTACCCAGCCGGACTATCCCGGTCAACAAATATAAAATAAATAAATAAAATAAAAATAAAATAGTATACAAAAGCCCTTCTAATTCAGAAAGACGTCTACACGACTTTTTGTCCCATTGTGCAGCCACAGTACTCCATACAATGGTCACACATGTAAATGCCTGCCATCAGGGAAACCCTAATATTAACCCTAATGTTGTCTTTGCCTCTAGCCTTTACACTCTTCATTATCTTATAAAAATCCCTTTTAAAACACTACCATTGCAAAGACACTTGGCTACACAACATGCATAGCAACACACAAACACATACAACACAAAATACATCCATAGTCTTTCCACCAACCCTAACCTGAAATACTTACTACACTTTCAACCCTAAAGAGATACCAACAAACAAACAAACAAACAAACAAACAAACAAACACTTAGCTAACTCTATCCCATTTTCTAGTCTTTCTCTAACCCTAAACCACACACACACACACACACACACACACACACACACACACACACACACACACACACACACACACACACACACACACACAAACCCCCTAATGCCAAGAGTATTATAATATCCAAAATTTTCCAGATTATATTAAAAAAATGCACTGACTTTCCCAAAAACCAACATCCTCATTTCAACACCAAATTTACTAAAACACAACTCGACTAACTCAGCACTGCATCTGATGAAATATATCATCACACCATAGTAAATCATCGACATCCAGCACACTTGGTCACATTCTTCCTCACAGCCCACTACAGTTCAACAATTATGGATCAGCAAACTTACCCTTAGATGATATGCATTTCAATGAAACATTAATCATCCAGATTAGCAAGTACAAAATATATCTGTACAGTAATGCTTTGATTCCTTGCTTTAAGACTTTATATAGTTTTAACTCATTGTGCAGAGTACAAAATATGTTCAGCAATGTAGATGCTGATGGTTGGGACACTTGGGCATTCATAACACACACACACACACACACACTCACACACACGCACATGCACACACGCATACACACACATGCACACACATGTAATATGACTCTCTGAATGACATACAGTGACATCTACATTTTGTTGACATCTATCAAGTTTTAACTGGAGATTCTCATTCAGCCCAGCATGAAGTTTTCTACAAGTTAACATAAAAGCAGATGCACAATTAAAGGTTTCATACAAATAGTTTAGTATTCTGGCTAAACATAAGTATTGGTTTCTATCTTTTCCTTATTAAGTGAAGTGGTATCAGATACCATAATGTGTCAGGGATTATTATCTCTAACTGTCTTTGGTTTGGAAAGTACAAACCACCTAGGTTTGTCTATTTGTTATAGCCATATCTTAGACTACTCATGTGGCAATCAATGAATTGCAGCAAGGCTCCTGCAGAGAAGAGCTAAGTGACAAAGCTTAAGGGACCCTTAGCCTATGAGAACCCCACTCCTTCCAGGGGGAATCACTTAATGTAAGATGGAGAGAAAGCAGAATACATAAAAAAGGAACATGGAAGTTGAACCAAACTTAGAAATCTCTGGGAAAATATGCTTGCCAGGCAGAGGCATTTCTGAGAACCAAACAGCAAATAAAGGTCTTTTACAGTGTAAAAACTCTTAAATGACGTAATAAAACAGTGGCTAAGGAAACTGACAGTGTACTTCAGAATGCAGATGCACCTCTTATAGACTGGGGCCTCTCTTGGAAACAGCAAAAAGAGATTTGTGAGGGCAGTACTGAGTATGAAATACTATTATAGCCAGTTACCAAATAATGTAAATAAATGAGTAGCCTGCCCCAAGTAATTTTAAGTTATCCTGTGGAACTCCCACAAAGTTTTCTTACAATGATTATCACTTCTGCACGTGTATCTTTTTCTCCACTAAGTTATGGGAAAGAAGTTCATATTTTTTACCTACTCTCGTCATTCTATCAGATCTACAACTTACTTATATCATTTACACATTCAGGTATCACATCTCTTTACAGATGAATAAAATTATATAGCACAAATGTAGTTATCTGAAAATAGTGTTGTTCACCAGGTCCAAGAACCAGTATGATCACCCGATAACTATGCTTAGACGCTGTCTGTGTGGTAATACAGTATGTGATGCCATGTATTTGCTCTTTCAGATTCTTCAATTTGAGAAGGTTATCAATCCAGGCTTCACTGAATACTTACAAAATAATTTTGTTATCAACAAGTGACAACATTTGCCAGTGTACCTTAACAAATGTTTAATTACAGTTGAGTCCACCAGATTTTTGCCAAAGCACAGCATTAATTCTAACAATTTATGACATGATCAAAGCCTTTCCTGCAGTACTAAACCACTATGCGAATTACAATAAGCTTAGGTTTCATGAATTACTGAAACTTAGTTTGTAACCTAATTGCAAAATTATCTTAGTAAAACTTATAAAGGAAATCTTTGCATGTACTCACTTAATTACATCTTCATAATGTCCATGGCTTCTGTAGACCAGGGCTTCACAGAAATGTTTTGATTTAACAATAGCAGAAAAGAACCTTATACTAAAAGATTTAGTTCGAATAGGGCTACCAAGTTTTGAGAGGGACAGAAAAGAAACTGGCCAAGCAAATGGTAAAATCTTAGATAAAGCAGCCGGCATGTTTTTTCTCTGTTACGAACAGCTTAAAAACTCATGAGAAAATTAA